>NC_053023.1:298166165-298425845 GCF_003073215.2 Triticum urartu | reverse complement strand
CATGGTGGGATAGACAAGGTTGCTTCTTCGCGGACCCTTCGTGCGTGGAGCCCTCCGTGGACTCGCGCAACCGCTACCCTTCATGGGTTGAAGTCTCCACCAATGTGGATGTATGATAGCACCACTTATCAGAACCACGCCAAAAATCTCTGTGTCTACATTGCGTTTGACACTCCAAACCCCTCACTTTACCTTCATATGCAATGTTTTAGATTTCTCTACTATACTCTTAGAATTGCATGTGTAGCTTGATTGCTTGACTTGTGTTAAGTTGTTAAAATCTGCCAAGACTTAAAATTGGGAAAAGGCTAGATTTTTATTTGGTTATGTAGTCTAATCACCCTCCCCCTCTAGACCTACTTTTGATCCTACAAGTGGTATCAGAGCATTGGTCTCCATTTGCCTTGATTTCCATAGCTTTGGTGATCATAGCATTGGTTCACAACCTCGGAGAGTATGGCGTCTAGTTAGGGAAATTACCACGTAGAGGTCCTTACTTTGATGGTACTAATTTTGCTAGTTGGAAGCATAAGGTGAAAATGCATATTCTTGGACATAACCCCGTCGTTTGGGCTATCCTGTGTATTGGCTTGCAAGGTGAATTCTTCGATGGAATGGAACCGAATCGAGAAGCAACCGCGAAAGAATTGAAGATTTTGCAATACAATGCTTAAGCTTGTGATATCCTCTTCAACGGATTATGCCCCGAAGAATTCAACAAAATTAGCCGTCTTGAGAATGCAAAGGAAATTTGGGATCCTTTGAATGATATGCATGAAGGTACCGAGTATGTTAAGGAATCCAAATTGGATGTGCTTCAAAGTCAACTTGAAAAGTTCAAAATGAAGAATGGTGAAGGTGTCGCTGAAATGTACTCTAGGCTTGCTGTCGGTGTCAAAACTGGCGGATCTCAGGTAGGGGGTCCCAAACTGTGCGTCTAGGCGGATGGTAACAGGAGACAAGGGACACTATGTTTTTACCCAGGTTCGGGCCCTCTCGATGGAGGTAAAACCCTACTCCTGCTTGATTAATATTGATGATATGGGTAGTACAAGAGTAGATCTACCACGAGATCAAGGAGGATAAACCCTAGAAGCTAGCCTATGGTATGATTGTTGTATGATGAAGTTGTCCTACGGACTAGAACCCTCCGGTTTATATAGACACCGGATAGGGTTAGGGTTACACAGAGTCGGTTACAATGGTAGGAGATCTTGAATATCCGCATCGCCAAGCTTGCCTTCCATGCCAAGGAAAGTCCCATCCGGACACGGGACGAAGTCTTCAATCTTGTATCTTCATAGTCCTGGAGTCCGGCTGAAGGTATAGTCCGGCTATCCGAACACCCCCTAATCCAGGACTCCCTCAGTAGCCCCCGAACCAGGCTTCAATGACGATGAGTCCGGCGCACAGATTGTCTTCGGCATTGCAAGGCGGGTTCTTCTCCAAATTCTGTGTTCCTGTAGGAATAATGTCCGATTTTTGTAATGTAGCGCTCCTTGGCTTCCACGCCCAATAATGGCCGTCTTCCACGTGTCAAACAAATGCGAAAAGCCAGGGCATTTTTACATCCACACCCCTAGCCACATAAACGAGCCGCCTATTTAACAGGATGGGGATTCAGATCCAAACCACACCTTCTCCTCTCCGTGAGTAATCATCAGAGTGCCTCCAGCAAAGGTCCATTCCAACATGGCCAGCCGTCGCAGCTCCTCCCCTCGCCCTTCCAGTCCTAAACCCGGAGACTGGGAGAGTTGCTCCGTCCCGCACAGCGAGTTAGTGTCGCTTCAGGCCAAGGGATTTCTCCCTCAGGCTTATATGGTCCCTGTCCGAGCCGGACTCGCCACCTATAATGGCGGAAAACAAGCGGAGAGCACCCCCAATCCCTCTAAGGGAGAGCGGGTGTGCTTCGTCCCTTATCTAGTAAGGGGACTGGGATTTCCAGTTCATCCGTTTCTCTGTGGGCTTCTGGAGTTCTACGGCCTCCAGCTGCACAATCTCACGCCCGCCTCTATATTGCATATCGCGGGCTTCGTCGCCCTTTGCGAGCTATTTTTGGGTGTTGAGGCTCATTTCGCGCTGTGGAAGAGGATATTCTGCCTGGTGCCCCATTCTCAAGAGGGGTCTATATATCAAGTGGGCGGAGCCGAAGTGTGGCGCATCGCCGGGACCGGATACCTATCCGGGACCCCAAAGAAGGCGTCCGAGGACTGGCCTTCGGAATGGTTTTATATAGATGATGTCCCGCTATCGGACCCTATCCGGGTCGGTCTCCCTGAGTTCAGCAATGCTCCATTAAATAAACACTTGAGCTGGCGTCCGAGGAGCTCTCAGAGAGAAAGCGACAGAGACGTCCTTTACCTGATGGGCCGGATAAGACTATTGGCTCATTCCGGACTAACCTTGATTGGAGTCATGGCCGCATGCATCATGCGGGGGGTGCAGCCGCTTCAATATAGAGGCCACCCCATGTGGGATTTTAACGGGGAGGATGACGCCACCCGTTACGGTCGTAAGGGGCCAGCTCAGCTGCCGCTCTAGTAAAGATCTTATCCTCTTTGTACAAGGGAGAAGAGGAGGAATTCCGCCGCGTCAACCCGCAGGGCGGATATACTATGTACAACCCTCCAAGTTGGGTAAGTGGACAATTGTGCTTGCCCGTTCGTTTTATATTCCCATGATTAAATATATAGTCTAACGACTTCAATGCAGGAACTGCGTCAGGCGGTAAAGGATATAAACAGCCGTCCTCCACAGCCCGAGGATCCAGAACGGTCCCTCGATCCGGACTCCGAAGAGGATCCAGACATATCGGTGGAGCTTATTGACGGGGTGTTCCATCAGCTAAGCAAGGACAATACCTTGGTGGCCATTACGGCTGATTACCCAGGGTTAATCCCGGCCTCCCAGGTGATAGAGACCGGAGCCTCATCCCCTTGAGAAGGATTCCATTCTCACGTATTTCAGTTTTTCTGACGAAAACCGCGTTTTGCAGGGAAGATTTCTGAGGCGGGAGGCCGAACCTGCGGCGGCTAGCCAACGAGGGGCCGCAGGGCCCCGTGGGGTAAAAAGGAATGTGGTTCGGACTGAGATGCCGGCGCAAAGGTATAGCGCACCCTCTTTTTCCCTGGTGTTATTCCTTCAGGGCATATTAACGTTCGTGCTATCTTCAGGACGAAGAAACCTCGCCGAACTATATCCGGAGAGGTTGCCAATCGTGCCTCCACCAGCCAGGCTCCAACGTCTGGCCCAGAAGCGGAGGCGAGTACAAGGCGCGCACTGGACGCTCCTCCGACAGAGGATGCGGACAGGCTTTCTGCCACGAATTCTGAGGTGGAGAGTGCCATGAACCACAGGCGTCGCCGAATAGTTCTTCGCGACGCTTGTTTCTCCCAAGAGGCTTTAGATGCCTTCAATTCGGGAGATGCGTACCTCCGTGCCGCTCAAAATGGTTTAGCCAGAGCCACGGAGCAGTATGTAAAAGACATACGGGTAAGAAAATTTTGGTCAAATATATATATACCAGTAACCCCCGAGACTTGAAACAGTTAGAGTATCTGATTTAAGGATCATTTGTTATGCAGGTTCTTACAGAGAAGAATACCGTACTATCCCAGGAGCTGGAAGAGTGCAAAGCCCAACTGGAGGCCGCACTAGCCGCGGCAGGGGAGCCCAAAGAGACCCCCTCCGGTAAGATACACTTCAAAAGATTAGTATTTTGCGGCGTGGGTGCAAATCTGACAAATCATATTGTAGATGGCGCCGGACTCGATCCGGAGAGACAACAACTCTTACTCCGGCTAAAGGCCCATGAGAGTACGCTGACAAAGGTGAGGCAAGAGAAGAATGATCTTCAAGATGCCAACACCAAGCTGGACGTTGAACTTAGAGATGTTCGTGGCCAGCTGTCGGACTCCACTAAGGAGAATCAGCGGCTTCGACGCGGCATATTTAGTAAGTGCTTAAGCGAATCTTTTGAAAAAAGAGTTCGGCGAGGAAGTCGACTAACAAAGTAATGTCTGTAGGTATGCTAACAGGTCGTCCTACAGAGGAGATGCCCGGTTCTATGGGTGACCTTCTTCCTGAGCTATTGCAACTGCACGAGCGAGTTCAGCAAGCAATGTGAGGCGTTGCCCAAGCCTTATGGCCGTCCCACTCCATGCCCGAGGGCCTTGGAGAGCTTGCGGAGAAGCTTAAGGGAGATCGGCGGCGCTTCCGGTTGTGGAAGATATCGGCCTGCCGGCAAGGTGCTAGGGAGGCCTGGGCCATGGTGAAGACCCGGTTTACGAGGTCTGACCCAAACCACATGGCCGAAGTCGGACCTGTGGGGCCTGATGGGAAGGAGATCCCTGTAAGCTTAGTATACGGCCAACTAGAATTGGCCGCAAAGTATTCCCAATAGCACTGTAAATTAGACAGCCTGTTAGATGGTATAGAAGAGGAATACAATCAGTCGGAGTGACTATGTAATTGTTAATTGACATGTGTAATGCCTTCTAGCCGGATTGTAGATCGTTTGTCATTGCCGACCTTTTTGCTTCTACCTCGGGACCTGACGGTCCGGAGTGTGTCCGAATACCCTACCGGTTATGTACGAACCGGGGTATGCATGGAGACCAGGCGTAGGGGTCATTAGTGCTTTATCAGACAAGTGCCCAACTAGTTATGTTATATTACATGGTTAGTAAGAAACATCTTCCAGAGAGAATTGTTCCGTTAGGGGTTCCTTTCTCTGGGAGGCATGCCCTAAAGTGCATGTCCATACTGCAAATGTAGGAAAATCATCTGGGGGCATGTATATAAATAAGTAAAAAAGGTCATCTTTTAGTTCACCGACCGTATATTCCCTTAAGAACGCTAGCTTTCGGCTTCACCCAGTCTGAGGTACACATCCGGCTGATCCGGCAGTAACAATCGCAGAGTTGCTCCCTTTACCGCCTAGCCGAACAATCGGGAACGTAGGGGTAAGCACAGGAGCCAGGCAACCCAGCTTGGCCAAAACTTAAGTCATATCGATGCATATAATGGTGAAGAAAAGGTACATGCGGAAGTTTGACGCATGTGTTGGGCGTGAAGCCCATATAAATAAGCTTCTGTTAAAGAAGCCCCCAGGTTTAATGAGCGCGGGTAGCGCGTCACTTAATGAGCCTTTAAGGGCTATAAGAGAAAAGAGGGGAAGGAGAGAAATATAAGATAGAAAATGTAAAAAATGGACAGAGGAAGGAGACAAACACAGAGTCCGGCGCTAGGCATAGAATCTTCGGAGACGAGCAACGTTCCATGGGTTCGGCTCGAGTCGGTTATCCGACGCATCTCACATGCGGTATGCTCCACCAGTCAGGACTTGGTCGATTATGAATGGACCTTCCCACTTGGGCTTGAGTTTGTCCTTTTTCTTATCCGGCAGGCGTAGAACTAGTTCGCCAACATTGTAATTTTTGGCCTGTACTTCTCTGCTTTGATATCTTCGAGCCTGCTGTTGATAAAATGCGGAACGGGCTTTTGCCACGTCACGCTCCTCCTCCAAGGCGTCCAAGTTGTCCTGTCGATCGAGCTCGGCTTCTCTTTCTTCGTACATGCGCACTCGAGGTGAGTCATGAATTATGTCGCAGGGCAGAACTGCTTCTGCGCCATACACCATAAAGAATGGTGTGTATCCGGTGGTGCGATTCGGCGTGGTCCGCAGTCCCCAGAGTACGGAGTCGAGCTCCTCTACCCAGTGCGTGTTAGATTCCTTGAGGGACCGCACTAGTCTGGGTTTAATGCCGCTCATGATAAGACCATTTGCATGTTCGACCTGGCCGTTAGTTTGTGGGTGATAGACGGAAGCATAGTCGAGCTTGACGCCCATTTTTTTGCACCAAAGTTTTACCTCGTCGGAGGTGAAGTTTGTGCCGTTATCAGTGATGATGCTGTGGGGGACGCCATAACGGTGTACAACCCCGGATATGAAGTCTATCACAGGTCCGGATTCGGCCGTCTTAACAGGCTTAGCTTCTATCCATTTGGTGAACTTATCCACCATGACCAGTAAGTATTTTTTCTTGTGGGTTCCGCCTTTAAGGGGTCCAACCATGTCAAGCCCCCAGACCGCGAAGGGCCAAGTGATGGGGATAGTTCGGAGGGCGGCGGGTGGCATATGGCTTTGGTTTGCAAAAAGCTGGCAACCGACGCATCATTGGACCAAGTCCTGAGCGTCTGCTCGGGCCGTCGTCCAGTAAAAGCCCGTACGGAAAGCCTTGCTTACAAGGGACCGAGCTGCAGCGTGGTGGCCACCGAGTCCGGCATGAATTTCAGCCAGCAAGTTCCGCCCTTCCTCTTCGGAGATGCACCTTTGAAGGACTCCGGTAGTGCTTGTCTTATAAAGCTCTCCCTCGTGGAATTTATAGGCTTTAGATTGCCGCACTATGCAGCATGCCTCGTTTTGGTCCTCTGGGAGTTCCTGCCTAGTAAGGTAGGCTAGGAACGGTTCTGTCCACGGGGCGATGACCGCCATTATTACGTGGGCTGAAGGTGTAATTTCGGTGGCAGGGCCTCCAATTATGTCAGATTGTTCGGCGTCGAGTGGTGCGGTTAGGTCCGGGCTGTTATCTGCGGGTTCCCCCTCCCATGCTACGGATGGCTTGAACAGTCTTTCTAAAAAGATGTTGGGGGGGACTGCATCGCGTTTTGCTCCAATGCGTGCCAGGACGTCCGTTGCCTGACTGTTTTCTCGGGCTATATGATGAAACTCCAACCCTTCGAACCAAGCTGACATTTTTAGGACGGCGTTGCGGTAAGCTGCCATTTTTGGATCCTTGGCATCGAAGTCTCCGTTTATTTGGGATATCGCGAGGTTTGAGTCCCCGCGTACCTCTAGGCGTTGAATGCCCATGGATACTGCCATCCGGAGACCATGTAGGAGGGCCTCATATTCGGCTGCATTGTTGGAGTCCGTGTACATGATCTGGAGCACATATTGAACTGTGTCTCCTGTGGGGGACGTCACGACGACGCCAACCCCTAGTCCGGCCAACATTTTGGAGCCGTCAAAATGCATGATCCAGTTTGAATATGTGCCGTACTCTTTAGGGAGCTCGGCCTCCGTCCATTCTGCGACGAAGTCGGCCAAAACTTGCGATTTAATAGCTCGCCGTGGCTTATAGGTTATATCGAACGGGAGGAGCTCGATGGCCCATTTTGCGATCCGGGCCGTTGCGTCGCGGTTGTTGATAATATCGTTGAGTGGTACTTCCGAGGCTACTATTATGGAACACTCTTGAAAGTAATGTCGTAGCTTCCGGGATGCCATGAATACCGCGTATGCAATCTTTTGATAATGCGGGTACCGTGATTTGCATGGAGTGAGGACAGTGGACACGTAGTAGACCGGCCTTTGAAGGGGGAGTTTGTGTCCGTCCATTTCCCGCTCGACGATGAGTACTGCGCTGACAACTTGATGGGTTGCTGCAATGTACAATAGCATTGGTTCGCCAGTGTTTGGCACGGCCAGGACTGGGTTTGTTGCCAATATGGCTTTTATTTCATCAAGTCCGGCCGTGGCAGCATCCGTCCACTCGAAGTGTTCGGTGCGCCGAAGGAGGCGATAAAGGGGCAGTGCCTTTTCTCCCAAGCGAGAGATAAAGCGGCTTAGAGCCGCCACGCATCCGGTTAATTTTTATATTTGTTTGAGGTCCTTTGGGATATCCAGTTGCGACAAAGCTCGGATCTTGGACGAATTTGCTTCAATTCCTCTACCGGATACAATGAAGCCCAAAAGCTTTCCGGCTGGAACGCCGAAGACACATTTTTCCGGGTTGAGCTTGATGTCGTATTTTCGGAGGTTGTCGAATGTTAGCCTCAAGTCGTCTACTAGAGATTCGACATGTCTTGTTTTGACGACCACATCATCCACGTACGCCTCCACTGTCTTGCCGATCTGGTTTGCCAGACATGTCTGAATCATGTGCTGATATGTTGCGCCGGCGTTTTTCAGCCCGAAGGGCATTGTGTTGAAGTAGAATGGGCCGCATGGTGTGATGAATGCTGTTGCGGCTTGGTCTGATTCTGCCATCTTAATTTGATGGTAACCGGAGTATGCATCGAGGAAACACAACGAATCGTGTCCTACGGTGGCATCGATAATTTGATCAATACGGGGGAGGGGGAAGGGATCCTTTGGGCAAGCCTTGTTAAGGTCTTTAAAATCGACACACAGGCGCCAGGATTTGTCCTTCTTTGGTACCATCACCAAGTTTGCTAGCCAGTCCAGATGTTTTATGTCTCTAATGAATCCGGCCTCCAATAGCTTGGCTAGCTCCTCTCCCATAGCCTGTCTCTTGGGTTCAGTAAAACGCCGAAGGGCTTGTTTGATAGGTTTGAATCCTTTTAGGATATTTAAGCTATGTTCAGCCAGCCTGCGTGGGATTCCTGGCATGTCTGAAGGGTGCCAGGCGAAGATGTCCCAATTTTCACGTAGAAATTCTCGCAGTGCGGCGTCCATATCAGGGTTTAATCGTGCCCCGATGGATGCTGTTTTATTGGGGTCCGTTGGATGGACCTGGAACTTGATTATTTCGTCTGGTGGCTTAAAGGATGTGGACTTGGATCTCTTGTCGAGTATCACATCATCCCTGTTAACTGTGGAGCGTAGCGTAGTCAGTTCCTCAGCTGCTAAGGCTCTGGATAGTGCCTCCAGGGCTAATGCGGCTGTCTTGTTTTCAGCGCGTAGTGCTATGTCCGGATCACTAGCGAGAGTGATAATACCGTTCGGCCCGGGCATCTTGAGCTTCATGTACCCGTAATGGGGTATTGCTTGGAAAATTGTAAATGCTTCCCGCCCTAGTAGGGCGTGATATCCGCTGCTGAATGGGGCCACCTGAAATGTGACCTCTTCGGATCTGTAATTATCCGGCATGCCGAACACCATATCTAGTGTGATTTTTCCTGTGCAGCGCGCTTCCCGACTGGGGATTATTCCTCTAAAGGTTGTGCTGCTTCGCTCAACGCGGCTCCAGTCTAGTCCCGTTTTTTGAAGAGTTTCCTCATAAATGAGGTTCAATCCGCTGCCTCCATCCATGAGTACCTTGGTGAGGCAAAAGCTGTCCACTATCGGACTGAGGACCAATGCGGCTGGTGCTCGGGCTGTTCGGAATTTAGGTTCATCACTTGCGTTGAAGGTAATAGCCGTGTCGCTCCATGGGTTTATTGTTGCTACTTGATAGACTTCGGCAAGGCTGCGGAGTGTTCTTTTTCGCGTATTATTTGATGCGAAGGTCTCGAAGACTGTGAGAACGGTACTGTTGTCTCCGGGGTGGTTTTCTGTGGCCTTCGAAATTAAGAGGTCCTCGCCAATTTTGGCCACCTGCTGGAGTATCCAACATGCTATAAGGCTGTGAGTTGGTGTGGCGTCCTCTGTACTGTGAAATTTACAGGGTCCATCAAGCCATATTTCCAGTACGGTTCCATGCTCTGTAGAGGGTTTTGGTTTTTTGGTGTTTAATCCGGGTGTCTTATGATGATGCACCCTCTTAGTTCGGACGGGATTTCTATTCAAGGCCGGATTATCCCAAAATTTTATTTCGGTTTTCCAGGCACTTTCCATCGCACGGTACTTTTGTACTATGGACGCCAAGTCAGCGAAGCGTGTAATATCACGACGACTTATGGCGTTAAGGATTCCCTCATCCATGCAATTACTGCAGAAGATTGATATTGCGTCTCCCTCACGGCAATCCTTTATCCTGTTCATAACCAGGAGGAATCTGGCCCAGTAATGATGTACTATTTCCTCGGGCTTTTGCCTGATTTGGGAAAGATCGCTTATGTTCGGGTGGGCGGGTGGCGTTGATTCTGAAACCTCGCCCAATCTAAGATTCAGAGGCCGAAGAGCTTCCGAACTCTAAGGTCCGGATTCTTGGATGTTGTCCAATGAGTCTAGCCCGTTGCCTGATTTTAAGCTCAGGTCTCGAGTTACATCCTCCCCTCCGCGGGTATCTGGCTTGGAGGGGTCAGGAATTCGGACGTAACTAGTCCTTAGAATAGATGAAGGGTCGCCGCACTGCGCCTCTACCACGGCGACGTGGTGGGTGGCCTGGGGAGAGTTAATTTCTCTTAGATCGGGTTTAAGCCCAACCTGCTCGTAATCCATAGTGACCCCCAAGGCGGCGATGCGATCCAAGAGCTCGTTTACGGAAGAGAGCTCCATTGGATCTAACTGCTCGGTGAGTTCCGAGCTGACGTGAAGATTTCTTTTGATGACCCGAGAGGTCATCGTCGGCGCAACAGCCGAACAGGCGGTCATAAGAAAACCGCCGAGCCGGAGAGTTTGGCCGACAGCCAAAGCTCCCTTAGCAATGGTGCCGTCTTTAAAGACGGGAAGAGGCATCCTTCCTGATTGCGACGACACAGAGGAACTCTCAATGAAAGCACCAATGTCGGTGTCAAAACCGGCGGATCTCGGGTAGGGGGTCCCGAACTATGCGTCTAGGCGGATGGTAACAGGAGACAAGGGACACGATGTTTTTACCCAGGTTCGGGCCCTCTCGATGGAGGTAAAACCCTACTCCTGCTTGATTAATATTGATGATATGGGTAGTACAAGAGTAGATCTACCACGAGATCAAGGAGGCTAAACCCTAGAAGCTAGCCTATGGTATGATTGTTGTATGATGAAGTTTTCCTACGGACTAGAACCCTCCGGTTTATATAGACACCGGGTAGGGTTAGGGTTACACAGAGTCGGTTACAATGGTAGGAGATCTTGAATATCTGCATCGCCAAGCTTGCCTTCCACGCCAAGGAAAGTCCCATCCAGACACGGGACGAAGTCTTCAATCTTGTATCTTCATAGTCGTGGAGTCCGGCTGAAGGTATAGTCCGGCTATCCGAACACCCCCTAATCCAGGACTCCCTCACTTTCTCTCATCACAAATGAGATTGTCGGCTTAGGAAATGAAGAGATGACTGATAGATTCATCATCAAGAAGATCCTAAGAGCCTTGGATGGAAAATATGATACCGTGTGCACATTGATCCAAATGATGCCCAATTACAAAGATTTGAAGCCAATGGAAGTCATTGGTAGAATTGTTGCTCATGAGATGTCACTCAAGGATAAATAAGAGCTTCACAACAAGTCTAGTGGTGCTTACAAAGCTTCATGTGATGCTCCTACATCATCAAGTGAGAAACAAGTTTTCAATAAAGAATTGAGCCTAATGGTGAAGAACTTCAACAAGTTCTACAATAGTAGAAGCAAAGAAAGAAGTTCCAAGTCAAGGTCCTACAATGACAAAAGATCTTCTAGTCATGATCGCAATTGCTAAAATTGTGGAAGGCCCAGACACTACTCAAGTGAGTGTAGGGCTCCCTACAAAAGAAGACAAGACTCGCCAAAAAGGAGAAGCAAAAGAAAAGAATCACCTCCAAGAGAAAGAAGGAGTAGAGATGATAATTATGAACTAAGATCCTCTCGCGGAAGCAAGGATTCGAAAAGGAAATACAAGCCATAAAATAGCTACACAAGACGAAGACATCAAGCTCATGTTGGTGAACGGGTATCTGGTTCCGACTCCAACAACCACTCTGAGAGAAGCTATCACTCCGACTCTGAATATACTAAAAATGAAGGTGTTGCCAGTCTCGCACTTGTGTCATCCAACTCCTACGACATATTTGATTCACCAAATGAAGGTATTGGAAGATGCTTCATGGCTAAAGGCCCAAAGGTATCACACTCCGAGAATGTTTATTTCAATAGTGATGAAGATGATTTTCTAGGTGATGATGGTTTACTTGTTGATAACTCTAGTGATGAAAACTATGACAAACTTGCTATTAATCATGCTAATCAAGATAAAATGAATGAATGATGATAAGTAGGAGACTGAGCGTCTAACTAAAGAACTAAACACTCTTAAGTTAGCTGATGAAACTACCTTAGAAGATCATCGAGAGCTTTTAAAGACTCGTGAGAAGCTACGCTTTGAAAAGCTCAATCTAGAGCAAGAGCATGGGTTATTAAAAGCAATCAATGAGGATCTTCATAAGGAAAGTTCTTCTTACATTTCCAAGCATTTACTCTTGTCTACTTACATGCCACAAGTTAAATCTAGCAACAAGACTAAGAAATATTCTTCTTCTAGTAGTAACAATAATCATGTTAAATCCAATATTGTTGCTTCTAGTAGTTATCTTGATTCCACTAATGATTCTCTTAGCCAAGTTACACTTGATCAAGAAAATAGATTATTGAAGGGAATTATAGAGAAAGGTGTTTACAAGAGCCTTGCCGAGAGTAAGCAATTTGAGGAAACTGTATGCAAGCAAGGAAGGCACCGGAAGAATCAAGGTGTTGGTTTTGAACGCAAGTTCAATGCAAATAGAGTTGAGTGGGAAAAAGATCAATACCCCAGGATGAAATTTGTTCGACAAGAGAAGTATGATCCCACTTCCTTCAAAGGAACACAAGCTCAAGATGATCTTCCACCACAAGACCACAAGCTAAAAGGCAAGGACAAGCTTCAAGAGGAGACTGATGCATTTGAAGAAGCTCCTAAGGCCTTGGTCAAGTGGGTTCCCAAGACTACATCAAGTTCTACTTCATCAAGTACGACTACAACTCCAAGGATTCCCATCGAGATGATGTAGATCCCGAAGAAGAAGAACTAGAAAGTTCTTGAGGGTGACTCCGCCAACATACTTCACTCATATTCATTTGGAAAGGACAAGTGCAATCAACTTCCACATCTTGCACAAGTTCAAGGAGTCACAAACCCTCTTGTTGGTAAGACAAGGGACAAGGTAACCTAATACTTTCATGGACAACATCATGTGTGAATTTCACTCTATGTCTATGGATATCCTTGTATGTTCCTTGTGGGACTAACCCATGTAGGTATTAAAAGTGCAACTCACTCCAATGGATTGCTCCAAATGATCTACATCAACATTGAGCATCTACATCTTCAAGACCTACATGAAGTCATCATCGACAAAACCCAAGGTTAGTTCATCCCTCTTAGGGGGGATATCACATCTAGGGGGAGCTTTGCTCTAAAGAATTGAGCTAAAGCAACTCTAATGGTGTGAACACAACAATGCTTTATGTAAAAGTGGTAACCCCACTTGTGCTTAAACGATGAGTATGACCTACGATCAAATGTTCTCATTTGACTCCTCAGTCAATATACTCATATATAGATGACCTAGTCATCGCCAATTGTTTGATAGATGCTAGAGTGTTTGTGCATGCTTTGTCACAAATTTTATTTGTTATCTTATTGTGTGAGCATGTTGATTGCATATTTTTCTCATTCGAGGACATCCATTTGTTGCTTTGGTTGTTTGGCTTTATCTTTTTGCCAAATGGATGGACAAGAATGCCTAAGTACTCCCTCTAGCTATCTATGCTTTTCTCGTCTCAAACTCTATTCATGCTACATCACAAAGTTTGAACAAGTTGAATTCGGACCCTCCTGGTGAGGACCATTCGGAGTCACCGATCTGTCAAGGGATTAACTTCCAAAACCTCTTAGTGTATTTCGGTCTGACCAAGCCATTCCATTCGGTCATACCGAATTCATTAAGTTGATCTAGTTTTTGATCTCGGTGCAACCGATTTGAACCCTTCGGTCTCACCGAGTTGCAGCAACCGCTTGCGATTCTGCATCTCGGTGCCACCGAGTTGTTCCACTCGGTCACACCGACAGTGTCTGGATATATATACCCGGGTTGAAAATTTGGAAATTTCTCCAAACCCCTTCGCCCACGCATGTCCAGCTCTACCGGCTCGTGGTCTTCGGATCATCTCCTCGTCGCCCACGACCTCCTACCACCGGTTTTTGCCGCCGTCAACGGAAATATTCACCGCCGTTGTCGCCATAGTGGGTTCATCACCAGGCTAGGGTATGAACTCGACCCTTTGTGCTTTCTCCACTCTGATTCTTAGCACAAAGATCAATGCCTATATTCTTGCCACGATTTAAACGACTCTATCCACTGCAAAACTCTGTTAGATTATATTTAATGCAAAAATTAGGTTTAGGTTTCTGCTGAACTCATCTCGGACTAACCGATATTAGGATTTCATTCTCACCGATTTGGCCTAGGCCATTGCACATGTACTACTCGGTCTAACCGAAGTGTGTGAATCGGTGTGACCGAGTTTACTTTCTCTGTGAAACCCTATCATCTCGGAGTCACCGAACTGTGTCTAGGTCTGACCGATTTCACATGTTTAGATTCTAAAGCTGCTTCAGTGTCACCGAGTTTGTAATATTGGTAGCTCCGAAATGCTTTCTGTAGAAAACTAAAACTAAGTTTTTGACTCATTTGTTTTGCAAAATGGTTGTGCTTTGTGATACTCATCTACTCCATCTCAACCTATATATTCACAGGGTCAGCTTTCAGTGTTAGAGATGTCAGACCAGAGTGACAACCAGAACAAGTCTGAAGAGCACCAAATTCTCAGTGAGGGCACTAGTCCCTCCAATAGCAGTTATGATGAGGGTAGCAGAAGCACCCCAAGCAACCTGCCCAAAGTAGCAACCAGAACAAGGAAGAAGAGAACCTCAGAATCTGAAGATGAAGACTTTGTTGTTGATGAGGAGGTCACCTCAAAGAAGAAAGTGCTCAAGAAAGAGCAATTTGCTGCGTTGGCATGAAGCCAGGCATGAAGAAGAAGGCTCCTGCTCAGAGAAAGCCTATGTCTAAAGCCATAGCTTCAACTCAGGAAACCATGGAATTCACTCTTGAACCAAGAGAAGAAGAAGAAGCTGGAGGCAAGAAGAGGAAGGAAAGGGTCAAGAAGACCATGGCCAGGGTGATTGGCAGATCCTCAATGATGAGAGACCCAACTGAAGATGAAGAAGATGATGAAGAAGATGTTGCACCAGCTCCCAAAACTCAGAAGCTCATGGGAGATGCAATCAAGTCAGTGGCTGCCCCATCCAAGCCCAAGACTGTTCCCAAGCAACCTTCACAAGCTCAAGCTCCCAAGAAATCTGCACCCAAGAGAAGCACCAGGAACATCCCTGCTGTTGAGAAGAACAAGGCCCCAGTGCCTGAAGTTCAGGAAGATGAAGAGGCCCAAGTGCTTAGAAAGCTCAAGCCCGAGATACCTGACCATGATGGCACTCATCCAGTAGCTGAGAATATGAAGATAAGGAAAGATGCAAGTCTCAGATTGTGGAGGCAGACAGACCCCTATGCTATAAGAAGAAGAACTGTTGTAGACTACAGGTTCCACACTAAGGAACAACAAGACTTCTATGAGACTATCCTTCTGGATAATAAGCCCATTGTCAGTGACATGAGATGGGTTGATTGGTCATACATTGATGACAATGAAGATCACTTCCCTGGAGTTCATGAGAGCTTCAGAATGAATGGAGTTGATGCTTTTGTGGGTCAGAAACTGACAAAGTGGAATGATGAGATGGTGATGCAATTCTACTCCACGGCTCACTTCTACCCAGATGCCAAGATTGTCTGGATGACAGAGGGAACAAGGTACCAATCTTCTACATCTGAGTGGGCTGAGCTGATCCATGCTCCTGAAGAGGCAGATGATGATATTGATGTCTATGCCAAGACCAGGAAAGACCACAACTCCATGGCACACATGTACAAGGAAATTCCAGATTATGCCTTGGAAACTCATAAGTTTGGCTCTGTGTACTATCTTCTGTCAGGGCTGCCAACTATCAACACCATCCTGAGGCATACATTGTTGCCCAAGTCTGGAGATGACAGAATGATCAGAGGGCATTCAATAAACTAGCTGCATTTGTTTGATGTGCCAGAGAAATTCAAAGTGATGACCCTGATAGTTGAGATAGTTAAGAGGACTACAGCTGACCAGAAGAGATCTCTTGGCTATGCCCCACAGATTCAGATGCTCATTAATTCCAAGGTGGGCACAGGCACATACTTGCTAGACAGAGAGGACCTTCCCTTGAGGTCAGATTTTGAGGATAACATAGTTGTTATGGATGCTTCACATCCTACTTCAGTTGAGGCTCAAGAGAAGAGAGAGAAGCCCAAGGCAGAAAAGGCTTCAAAGATTCCAGATCCCTCAGCAGTCAATCTCAAGACCAAGCAGGACCAGCTCAGCTATATGCTTGAGGCCACAGTGTGAATAGAGAAAGGACTAGCTACCCTGACTCGAAATCAAGAGAGCCTTGAAAGGATCTTTGAGACAAAGCTGCATGACTTGGATATCAAGGTCACTTAGATTTAGACTTCAGTTGAGAAGATACAGGAAGACCTTGAGGACTGGAGTGACAGGACAACCACAAATGCTTATTAGAGGGTTCCTAGAGCACAAAGGTCTGCAGCAGTGCCAGTCAGTGACACTAGGGCCACAACTTCAGCTCCTGCAGCCACAGCCTCAGTTGCCCCTCCAGTGGCAACCCCTCCAGTTCCTCAGACGTCATCCGAAGTCTTTGCAGATGTTGTTCTCTCCACGCCATCTTCGCACTCCGGAGCTCCTGGAGATCATGCTTAGAGTGTCGTATAGCACTATTCATTTTCGAGCTTTTTGGTAACTTGTTGCCAAAGGGGAGAAAGTGTATAGATCATAGGCTTCGAGAGAGAGTGTGGTTTTCTTCTTATTTGTCTCTCTTGCTAATTATTTGCTCGCTTTGCTTTTGTTTTGCTACAATATTTGTGCTTGTGTGTGAGATACTTTTATGATCATGTGGTTGATCATACTATGATCTATTATATATGCTTGAATGATGCTACCTTATCTCTTGTGTATGATCAATCATATTTGTCTTAGTGATGATTGCATGTTATGTATGTTCTATCATTTTGAGCGCTCCACCAAGATGTATGTGAAATGGAAGAATAACCCATGATCCTAATCGATTGTGCATTTGCATTCAAAAACAAATCATAAATAATGCACAAATTTAGGGGGAGCTCCTTCTTATCACATACTTCTCAAAGCGACGATATATTTGATTCTTATTATCATTTGTCGAAGCTTTGATCTATATGTTGTCATCAATTACCAAAAAGAGTGAGATTGAAAGTGCAACTAATACCTGGGTGGTTTTGGTAATTCATAACAACATATAGCTCATTCAAATAATATCCTTTCAAGATGATTATTTTAGGAAGTTCAATGATTGTCATGGCATGTACTAGAGATGTGGACCCCTCAAAATGCTAAGGACAAATATTGGCAAAAGCTCAAGACTCTTCATTTCTATTTCATTGAGTCCATAGGAAAGCCAATACTATTAAAAGGGGATGAGGTGTTGCTTAATGGTCTACTTGCTCAAAATGCTTAGTGATATGCTCCAAAACCCTCAACCATCTTCTCAAATCCAAATATGTCCTAAACATAAAGTCAAAATCGGCCCCACCGATTTGATTCATCCGGCGCCACTGAGTTCACTTGACATAGCCATAGCCAGAAACCCTAATCAGTCCGGTCTCACTGATAGGGATCTCCGTCTCACCGAGATGGGACTGTATACTCTCGGTTTCCCTTCATAACGTTTCGGTCTCACCGAAATGAGCGATCGGTACCACCGAGTTCGCAGTGCAAACTCTCTATTTCTCTTTCGTAACGTTTTGGTATCACCGAAAGGAGCGACCGGTCCCACCGAGTTTTCCTGACCAACTCTTTGTTTGCTTGTTACTGAAATCAGTCTCACCGAGTTGAGGTAATCGCTCAAACCGAGATCAAGTTTTGCCATAATCCTAGCTCATCGGTCCCACCAAGTTAATCATGTCGGTCCCATCGAAAACCTAACGTGTACATTTTGAACTGAATCGGTCTCACAGAGTTCATACATTCGGTCTCACCGAGTTGGCTCTTTTGTGTGTAACGGTTAGATTTTGTGTGGAGGCTATATATACCCCTCCACCCTCCTCTCCATAAGAGAGAGAGCCACCAGAACGTGCCTACACTTCCAGCATTCATTTTCTGAGAGAGAACCACCTACTCATGTGTTGAGACCAAGAGATTCCAATCCAACCACAAGAATCTTGATCTCTATCCTTCCCCAAGTTGCTTTCCACTCAAATTATCTTTCCACCGTAGCCAAATCTGTCAGAGAGTTGAATGTTGGGGAGACTATCATTTGAACCACAAAATCAAGGAGTTCAACATCAACACACCATCTATTACCTTTTGGAGAGTGGTGTTTCCTAGATTGGTTAGGTGTCACTTGGGAGCCTCCGTCAAGATTGTGGAGTTGAACCAAGGAGTTTGTAAGGGCAAGAAGATCGCCTACTTCGTGAAGATCTACCCAAGTGAGGCAAGTCCTTCGTGGGCGATGGCCATGGTGGGATAGACAAAGTTGCTTCTTCATGACCCTTCGTGGGTGGAGCCCTCCATGAACTCGCGCAACCATTTCCCTTCGTGGGTTGAAGTCTCCACCAACGTGGATGTACGATAGCACCACCTATCGGAACCACGCCAAAAATCTTCGTGTGTACATTGCGTTTGCCACTCCGAACCCCTCCCTTTACCTTAATATGCGATGTTTTACATTCCGCTGCTATACTCTTAGAATTGCATGTGTAGGTTGATTGCTTGACTTGTGTTAAGTTGTTAAAATCTGCCAAGACTTAAAATTGGGAAAAGGCTAGATTTTTATTTGGTCAAGTAGTCTAATCACCCCCCTCTAGACCTACTTTTGATCCTATGCCAAGGCACCCCAAGGTAATATTCAAGGACAACCAAGAGCCTAAGCTTGGGGATGCCCCGGAAGGCATCCCCTCTTTCGTCTTCGTCTATCGGTAACTTTACTTGAGGCTATATTTTTATTCACCACCTGATATCTGTTTTGCTTGGAGCGTCTTGTATGATATGAGTCTTTCCTTTTTAGTTTGCCACAATCGTCCTTGCTGTACACACCTTTTGAGAGGGACACGCATGAATCATGATTTATTAGAATACTCTATGTGCTTTACTTATATCTTTTGAGCTAGGCAATTTTGCTCTAGTGCTTCACTTATATCTTTTTAGAGCACGGTGGTGGTTTTATTGTATAGAAATTTATGAACTATCATGCTTCACTTATATTATTTTGAGAGTCTTTAAACAGCACGGTAATTTTCTTTGGTTATAAATTTAGTCCTAATATGATAGACATCCAAGGGGGTATAATAAAAACTTTCATATAAAGTGCATTGAATACTATGATAAGTTTGATTCCTTATGACTGTTTTGAGATATGAATATGGTGATATTAGAGTCATGCTAGTGAGTAGTTGTGAATTTGAGAAATACTTTTGTTAAGGTTTGTGATTCCCGTAGCATGGATGTATGGTGAACCATTATGTAACGAAATTAGAGCATGAGGTATTTTTTTGATTGTCTTCCTTATGAGTGGCGGTCAGGGACGAGCGATGGTCTTTTCCTACCAATCTATCCCCCTAGGAGCATGCGTGCAGTACTTCGTTTCGATAACTAATAGATTTTTGCAATAAGTATGTGAGTTCTTTATGACTAATGTTGAGTCCATGGATTATACGCACTCTCACCCTTCCACCATTGCTAGCCTCTCTAGTACCGCGCAACTTTCGTCAGTACCATATACCTTCCCCAAAACAGCCACCATACCTACCTATTATGGCATTTCCATAGCCATTACGAGATATATTGCCATGCAAGTTTCCACTGTTCCGTTTATTATGACACGCTTCATCATTGTGTTATTGCTTTGCATGATCATGTAGTTGACATCGTATTCGTGGCAAAGCCACCGTTCATAATTGTTTCATACATGTCACTCTTGATTCATTGCACATCCCGGTACACCGCCGGAGGCATTCATATAGAGTCATATTTTGTTCTAAGTATCGAGTTGTATGTAAATAAAAGTGTGATGATCTTCATTATTAGAGCATTGTCCCATGTGAGGAGAAAAATAAGAAAAAGGGGGAGGCCAAAGAAGCCAAACCAATAAAAATGAGAGAAGAAGAGAGAAGGGGTGATGTTACTATCCTTTTTTCCACACTTGTGCTTCAAAGTAGCATCATGATCTTCATGATAGAGAGTCTCCTATGTTGTCACTTTCATATACTAGTGGGAATTTTTCATTATAGAACTTGGCTTGTATATTCCAACGATGGGCTTCCTCAAATTGCCGTAGGTCTTCATGAGCAAGCAAGTTGGATGCACACCCACTTAGTTTTCTTTTGAGCTTTCATAAACTTATAGCTCTAGTGCATCTGTTGCCTGGCAATCCCTACTCACTCATATTGATATCTATTGATGGGCATTTCCATAGCCCGTTGATATTCCTAGTTGATGTAGGACTATCTTCCTCATTTTGTCTTCTCCACAACCACCATATTCTATTCCACCTATAGTGCTATGTCCATGGCTCACGCTCATGTATTGCGTGGAACTTCAAAAAGTTTGAGAACATCGAAAGTATGAAACAATTGCTTGGCTTGTCATCGGGGTTGTGCATGATTTGAATATTTTGTGTGATGAAGATGGAGCATAGCCAGACTATATGATTTTGTAGGGATAAGCTTTCTTTGGCCATGTTATTTTGAGAAGACATAATTGCCTTGTTAGTATGCTTGATATTATTGTTTTTATGTCAACATTAAACTTTTGTTTTGAATCTTATGCATCTGAACATTCATGCCACAATAAAGAAAAATTACATGGATAAATATGTTAGGTAGCATTCCACATCAAAAAAAATCTGTTTTTATCATTTGCCTACTCGAGGATGAGCAGGAATTAAGCTTAGGGATGCTTCATACGTCTCCAACGTATCTATAATTTTTTATTGTTCCATGCTATTATATTATCCGTTTTGGATGTTTTATATGCATTAATATGCTATTTCATA
Organism: Triticum urartu; assembly: GCF_003073215.2. NCBI lineage: Eukaryota > Viridiplantae > Streptophyta > Magnoliopsida > Poales > Poaceae > Triticum > Triticum urartu. The sequence continues at coordinate 298,405,029 of NC_053023.1, read as the reverse complement.
TTATTTTTAGGCCTAACCTATTAACCTAGAGCCCAGTGCCAATTTCTGTTTTTTTCCTTGTTTTTGAGTTCCGCAGAAAAGGAATACCGAACGGAGTCCAAACGGAATAAAACTTTCGCGATGAATTTTCTTGGACCAGAGGACACCCCAGAGACTTGGAGATCAAGTCAGAAGAGCCACGAGGCGGCCAGAAGGGGGGTGTACGCGCCCAGGGTGGTAGGGTGCCCCCCCAACCCACCCCACCCTTGTGGGCCCCTCGTGACTCCCCTGGCCTAATTCCTTCATCTATATATTCACATATATTCCCAAACAACCAGAAGCATCCATGAAAACACTTTTACACCGCCACAACCTTTTGTACCCGTGAGATCCCATCTAGAGGCCTTTTCCGGCATCCTGCTGGAGGGGGATTCGATCACGGAGGCTTCTACATCAACTCTATTGCCCTTTGGATGAAGCGTGAGTAGATTACCATAGACCTACGGGTCCATGTATAGTAGCTACATGGCTTCTTCTCTCTCTTTGATTCTCAATACCATGTTCTCCTCAATGTTCTTGGAGATCTATCTGATGTAATCTTCTTTTGTGGTGTGTTTGTCGAGATTCGATGAATTGTGGATTTATGATCAGCTTATCTATGAATATTATTTGAATCTTCTCTGAATTCTTTTATGCATGATTTGATATCTTTGTAATTCTCTTCGAACTATCGGTTTGATTTGGCCAACTAGATTAGTTTTCCTTGCAATGGGAGAAGTGCTTAGCTTTGGGTTCAATCTTGCGGTGTCCTTTCCCAGTGACAGTAGGGGCGGCAACGCACGTATTGTATTGTGGTCATCGAGGCTAAAAAGATGGGGTTTGCATCATATTGCTTGTGTTTATTCCTCTACATCATGTCATCTTACTTAATGTGTTACTCTGTTCTTCATGAACTTAATACTCTAGATGCAAGCATGAGTCGGTCAATGTGTGGAGTAATAGTAGTAGATGAAGAATCGTTTCGGTCTACTTGACACAGACGTGATGCCTATATTTCATAATCATTGCCTTAGATATCATCATAACTTTGAGCTTTTCTATCAATTTCTCGACAATAATATGACGACTCGAGACCGACGCTCCAGACACCTTCCATGTTTTTCATTGTCACCGTGTCTTTTATTCCCTTGTTGCATTTCATCATGTGCATTACATTCGCATGTTTTCATAAAGCTTGCATCCGTTCGTAGTTGCCGCATCCCCCCTTACCTTCGTTGACCATTCCGAGACCAACCGTGTTTTTTGGAGTCCCTCTTGTCTGGCCGCATAACCTCTATGCACAGCGCACCGACCCCTCGCGTGCATGTCCGAAACTTTCCCGGACCCGACCCAGATAGTCGTCACCGTTGGGTTCGGATCATCCCCAAACATCCCTAAAATATCTTCGGTTCATTGTTTGGACTACCTAACCTATTCATCTCGGACCGTCCGATTTTTATCGGAGGGACCAAATAGTCTAACATCTAATCCCCTACCTATATAACCAGACAAAACCCTAAAATTTAGGAGATGTCCCATCCATCCCGTCTCGCGCCACCACTCCACCAAATCCCCCTTGGGATCCCCATTCCACCAACCAGAGTCTCATCTGCTCGATCCCGAGGGGATCACGAGCAGCTTGTCCCCGCCGGCGACCGAACCAGCAGGCCCCAGTGCAGTAGCACCCAATACTCTCGGCTTCCACCCGCAGTCAACAACACATCCTGTAACCCCACGCCTCGTCCTGATTCAGGAGGAGCTCCTCCTGAAGCCCTTTTTCGCCATCGCCGTTCGGCGCCATCAGTGAGTCGTCCGCCAGGAACGGCACCACGCCCTTGCGTCCTCTGGGTCCCTCTCTTCCTTCCCCTCATTTCCTCTACCGTTTCTCTCTTCTCTCTCTCAATGCTCTCTCTCTCTCTCTGTCTCAACAGGGAACTGAGCTAACATGGCCGTCGCCACCCCTTGTGAAGTCGCCGTCGTCGCCACGAACCCTCCTTGTCGCCTGCATCTCCTCCGGCAGCGCCACCATGCCCGCATGCCTCTGGCGAAGCTCCGTTCAGCCTAGCTATTGGGGAACGCAGTAATTTCAAAAAAAAATCCTACGCACACGCAAGATTCATCTAGGTGATGCATAGCAACGAGAGGAGAGAGTGTTGTCCATGTACCCTCGTAGACCGTAAGCGGAAGCATTATGACAACGCGGTTGATGTAGTCGTACGTCTTCATGATCCGACCGATCCTAGCACCGAAGGTACGGCATCTCCGCGATCTGCACACATTCTGCTCAGTGACGTCTCACAAACTCTAGATCCAGCTGAGTGTCGAGGGAGAGCTTCATCAGCACGATGGCATGATGATGGTGATGATGAAGTTATCGATGTAGGGATTCGCCTAAGCTCTACAATGATATGATCGAGGTGGAAATCTGTGGAGGGGGGCACCGCACACGGCTAAACAATCAACTTGTGTGTTCTAGGGTGCCCCCCTCCCCACGTATATAAAGGAGGGAGGGGGAGGTCGGTCGGCCCTCTCTAGGCGCGCCAAGGGGGAGGAGTCCTCCTCCTAGTAGGAGGAGGAGGACTCCCCCCTTTCCTAGTCCCACTAGGAATAGAAGGAAGAGGAAGAAGGAGAAAGGAAAGGGGGGCCAGCCCCCCCACCCAATTCAGATTGGGCTTGGGGGCGGGGCGCGCCCCTCCTAGGCTGCCTTCTCTTCTCTCCCACTAAGGCCCATTAAGGCCCATATACTCCCCGGGGGGTTCCGGTAACCCTCCGGTACTCCGGTAAATGCCCGAACTCACCCGGAACCATTCCGATGTCCAAATATAGCCTTCCAATATATCGATCTTTATGTCTCGACCATTCTGAGACTCCTCATCATGTCCGTGATCATATCCGGGACTTTGAACTACCTTCGGTATATCAAAACACATAAACCCATAATACCGATTGTCACCGAACGTTAAGCGTGCAGACCCTACGAGTTCGAGAACTATGTAGACATGACTGAGACTCATCTCCAGTCAATAACCAATAGCGTAACCTTGATACTCATATTGGTTCCTACAAATTCTACTAAGATCTTTATCGGTCAAACCGCATAACAACATATGTTGTTCCCTTTGTCATTGGTATGTTACTTGCCCGAGCTTCGATTGTCAGTATCTCAATACCTACTTCAATCTCATTACCGGCAAGTCTCTTTACTTGTTCTGTAATGCAACATCTCGTAACTACTCCCTCTATTCCAAATTACTCGTCGCAGAAATGGATGTATCTAGAACTAAAATACATATAGATACATCCATACCTACGACAAGTAATTCGGAACGGAGGGAGTAACTCATTAGTCACATTTCTTGCAAGGCTTATAGTGATGTGCATTACCGAGAGGGCCCAGAGATACCTCTCCGATACACGGAGTGACAAATCCTAATCTCGATCTATGCCAACTCAATGAACACCATCGGAGACACCTGTAGAGCATCTTTATAGTCACCCAGTTACGTTGTGACATTTGATAGCACACTAAGTGTTCCTCCGGTATTTGGGAGTTGCATAATCTCATAGTCATATGAACATGTATAAGTTATGGAGAAAGCAAGTTGTAAACTAAATGATCAAATTGCTAAGCTAACGGATGGGTGAAGTCAATCACATCATTCTATAATGATGTGATCCCATTTATCAAATGAAAACTCTTTGTCCATGGCTAGGAAACTTAACCATCTTTGATTAACGATCTAGTCAAGTAGAGGCATACTAGTGACACTCAGTTTGTCTATGTATTCACACATGTACTAAGTTTCCGGTTAATACAATTCTAGCATGAATAATAAACATTTATCATGATATAAGGAAATATAAATGACAACTTTATTATTGCCTCGAGGGCATATTTCCTTCAGTCTCCCACTTGCACTAGAGTCAATAATCTAGATTTTTTTGTGATGATTCTAACACCCATGGAGTCTTGGTGCTGATCATGTTTTGCTCGTGAGAGAGGCTTAGTCAACGGGTCTGCAACATTCAGATCTGTATGTATCTTGCAAATCTCTATGTCTCCCTCCTTGACTTGATCATGGATGGAATTGAAGCGTCTCTTGATGTGCTTGGTTCTCTTGTGAAATCTGGATTCCTTTGCCAAGGCAATTGCACCAATATTGTCACAAAAGTTTTTCATTGGACCTGATGCACTAGGTATGACACCTAGATCAGATATGAACTCCTTCATCCAGACTCCTTCATTTGTTGCTTCTGAAGAAGCTATGTACTCCGCTTCACACGTAGATCCCGCCACGACGCTCTACTTGGAACTGCACCAACTGACAACTCCACCATTCAATAAAACACGCATCCGGTTTGTGACTTAGAGTCATCTGGATCAGTGTCAAAGCTTGCATCGACGTTACCATTTACGATGAGCTCTTTGTCACCTCCATAAATGAGAAACATATCCTTAGTCCTTTTTAGGTATTTCAGGATGTTCTTGACCGCTGTCCAGTGATCCACTCCTGGATTACTTTGGTACCTCCCTGCTAAACTGATAGCAAGGCACACATCCGGTCTCCTACACAGCATTGCATACATGATAGAACCTATGGCTGAAGCATAGGGAATGACTTTCATTTTCTCTCTATCTTCTGAAGTGGTCGGGCATTGAGTCTGACTCAACTGCACACCTTGTAACACAGGCAACAATCCTTTCTTTGCTTGATCCATTTTGAACTTCTTCAAAACATTATCAAGGTATGTGCTTTGTGAAAGTCCAATTAAGTGTCTTGATCTATCTCTATAGATCTTGATGCCCAATATATAAGCAGCTACACCGAGGTCTTTCATTGAAAAATTCTTATTCAAGTATCCTTTTATGCTATTCAGAAATTCCATATCATTTCCGATCAACAATATGTCATCTACATATAATATCAGAAATGCTACAGATCTCCCACTCACTTTCTTGTAAATATAGGCTTCTCCAAAAGTCTGTATAAAACCATATGCTTTGATCACACTATCAAAGCGTATATTCCAACTCCGAGAGGCTTGCACCGGTCCATAAGTGGATCGCTGGAGCTTGCATACTTTGTTGGCACCTTTTGGATCGACAAAACCTTATGGTTCCATCATATACAACTCTTCCTTAAGATATCCATTAAGCAATGCCGTTTTGACATCCATTTGCCAAATTTCATAATCATAAAATGCGGCAATTGCTAACATGATTGGACGGACTAAAGCATCGCTACGGGTGAGAAGGTCTCATCATAGTCAACTCCTTGAACTTGTCGAAAACCTTTTGCAACAAGTCGAGCTTTGTAGACAGTAATATTACCGTCAGCGTCAGTCTTCTTCTTGAAGATCCATTTATTCTCTATGGCCTGCCGATCAACGGGCAAGTGAACCAAAGTCCACACTTTGTTCTCATACATGGATCCCATCTCAGATTTCATGGCCTCAAGCCATTTTGCGGAATCTAGGCTCATCATCGCTTCCTCATAGTCCGTAGGTTCGTCATGGTCAAGTAACATGACCTCCAAAACAGGATTACCGTACCACTCTGGTGCTGATCTTACTCTTGTTGACCTACGAGGTTCAGTAGTAACTTGATCAAAAGTTTCATGATCATCATCATTAGCTTCCTCACTTACTGGTGTAGGAATCACTAGAACTGATTTCTGTGATGAACTACTTTCCAATAAGGGAGTAGGTACAATTACCTCGTCAATTTCTACTTTCCTCCCACTCACTTCTTTTGAGAGGAACTCCTTCTCTAGAAAGGATCCATTCTTAGCAATGAATATCTTGCCTTCGGATATGTGATAGAAGGTGTATCCAACAGTCTCATTTGGGTATCCTATGAAGACACATTTCTCTGTTTGGGTTCGAGCTTATCAGGTTGAAGTTTTTTCACATAAGCATCGCAGCCCCAAACTTTAAGAAACGACAACTTGGGTTTCTTGCCAAACCACAGTTCATAAGGTGTCGTCTCAATGGATTTTGATGGTGCCCTATTTAACGTGAATGCAACCGTCACTAAAGAATAACCCAGAAACGATAGCGGTAGTTCAGTAAGAGACATCATAGATCGCACCATATCTAATAAAGTGCGGTTACGACGTTCGGACACACCATTACGCTGTGGTGTTCCAGGTGGCGTGAGTTGCGAAACTATTCCGCATTGTTTCAAATGAAGACCAAACTCGTAACTCAAATATTCTCATCCACAATCAGATCGTAGAAACTTAATTTTCTTGTTACGATGATTTTCCACTTCACTATGAAATTCTTTGAACTTTTCAAATGTTTCATACTTATGTTTAATCAAGTAGATATACCCATATCTGCTTAAATCATCTGTGAAGGTAAGAAAATAACGACACCCACCGCGAGCATCAACACTCATTGGACCACATACATCAATATGTATTATTTCCAACAAGTATGTTGCTCGCTCCATTGTTCCGGAGAACGGAGTCTTAGTCATCTTGCCCATGAGGCACGGTTCACAAGCATCAAGTGATTCATAATCAAGTGATTCCAAAAGTCCATCAGCATGGAGTTTCTTCATGCGCTTTACACCAATATGACCTAAACGGAAGTGCCACAAATAAGTTGCACTATCATTATTAAACTTATATCTTTTGGCTTCAGTAATATGAACATGTGTATCACTACTATCAAGATTTAGTAAATACAGACCACACATCAAGGGTGCATGACCATAAAAGATATTACTCATATAAATAGAACAACCATTATTCTTTGATTTAAATGAATAACTGTCTCGCATCAAACAAGATCCAGATATAATGTTCATGCTTAACGCTGGCACCAAATAACAATTATTCAGGTCTAAAACTAATCGTGAAGGTAGATGTAGAGGTAGCGTGTCGACGGCGATCACATCGACTTTGGAACCATTTCCCACACGCATCGTCACCTCGTCCTTAGCCAATCTTTGCTTAATCTGCAGCCCCTGTTTCGAGTTGCAAATATTAGCAACGGAACCAGTATCAAATACCTAGGCGCTACTGCGAGCATTAGTAAGGGACACATCAATAACATGTATATCAAATATACCTTTCACTTTGCCATCCTTCTTCTCCGACAAATACTTCGGGCAGTTCTGCTTCCAGTGACTAGTCCCTTTGTAGTAGAAGCACTCAGTCTCAGGCTTAGGTCCAGACTTGGGCATCTTCACTTGAACAGCAACTTGCTTGTCGTTCTTCTTGAGGTTCCCCTTCTTCCCTTTACCATTCTTCTTGAAACTGGTGGTCTTGTTGACCATCAACACTTGATGCTCCTTCTTGATTTCTACATCCACAGCTTTTAGCATTGCGAAGAGCTCGGGAATTGTCTTGTCCATCCCTTGCATATTATAGTTCATCACGAAGCTCTTGCAGCTTGGTGGCAGTGATTGAAGAACTATGTCAATGACACTATCATCAAGAAGATTAACTCCCATCTGAGTCAAGTGGTTGTGGTACCCAGACATTCTGAGTATATGTTCACTAACAGAACTATTCTCCTCCATTTTGTAGCTATAGAACTTATTGGAGACTTCATATCTCTCAATACAGGCATTTGCTTGAAATATTAACTTCAACTCCTGGAACATCTCATATGCTCCATGATGTTCAAAACGTCGTTGAAGTCACGGTTCTAAGCCATAAAGCATGGCACATTAACCTATTGAGTATTCATTAGCTTTGCTCTGCCAGACGTTCATAACATCTGGCGTTGCTCCTGCAGCGGGTTTGTCACCTAGCGGTGCTTCCAGGACATAATTCTTCTATGCAGCAATGAGGATAATCCTCAAGTTACGGACCCAGTCCGTGTAATTGCTACCATCATCTTTCAACTTAGCTTTCTCTAGGAACGCATTAAAATTCAACGGAAAAACAGCACGGGCCATCTATCTACAACAACATAGACATGCAAAATACTATCAGGTACTAAGTTCATGATGAAGTAAAGTTCAATTAATCATATTACTTAAGAACTCCCACTTAGATAGACATCTCTCTAATCATCTAAGTGATCACGTGATCCATATCAACTAAACCATGTCCGATCATCACATGAGATGGAGTAGTTTTCAATGGTGAACATCACTATGTTTATAACACCCACAATGCGGCTATATCTCCCACGTGTCGGTGCACGACTTAGAGGCATAGCCGCATGGTAGGCTTGTCGCAAGAGGGGTAATCTTCACACATCCCATGTACTGAATAAGAAAGGGATAAAGAGTTGTCTTACAATCGCCACTTCACACAAATACAAGTTAAACATACATCATCCAGAATACAATCAAGGTCCGACTACGGAACCAAAATAAAAGAAGACAACCCCAAATGTTAGATCCCCGATCGTCCCAACTGGGCTCCACTACTGATCAACAGGAAACGATACAACACAACGGACAAGATCTTCATCGAGCTCCCACTAGAGCTGGGTTGCGTCACCTGCACTGGTATCATCGGCACCTGCAACTGTTTGGAAGTACCTGTGAGTCACGAGGACTCAGCAATCTCACACCCGTGAGATCAAGACTATTTAAGCTCAAAGGTATGAAAGGGTAGTGATGTGGAGCTGCAGCAAGCACTAGCATATATGGTGGCTAACTTACGCAAAAGAGAGCGAAGAGATGCAAAGCACGGTCGAGCAACTAATAGTGATCAAGAAGTGATCCTGAAGCTACTTACGTTCAAGCATAACACGAGACTGTGTTCTCTTCCCGGACTCCACCGAAAAGAGACCATCACGGCTACACACGCGGTTGATTCATTTTAATTAAGTTAAGTGTCAGGTTCTCTACAACCGGATATTAACAAATTCCCATCTGCCACATAACCGCGGGCACGGCTCTCGAAAGTTTATACCCTGCAGGGGAGTCCCGACTTAGCCCATCACAAGCTCTTACGGTCAACGAAGGATATTCCTTCTCCAAGGAAGACCCGATCAGACTCGGAATCCTGGTTACAAGACATTTCGACAATGGTAAAACAAGACCAGCAAGACCGCCCGATGCGCCGACATCCCGATAGGAGCTGCACATATCTCGTTCTCAGGGCAACACCGGATGAACAATAGGTACAACTACAACCATCCCTCAAGTTTCCCCGAGGTGGCACCGCAAGTGGCTCTGGTTTGGAACAACACTTAGAGAAGCACTGGCCCAGGGGTTAAAATAAAGATGACCCTCGAGAGCGCGACTCCCAAGGGAAAAGTAGGTGGTGGTGAAGCAAATGGTAAAACCAAGGTTGGGCCTTGCTGGAGGAGTTTTATTCAAAGAGAATGGTCAAGGGGTCCCCATAACACCCAACCGTGTAAGGAATGCAAAATCAAGGAACATAACACCGGTATGACAGAAGCTAGGGAGGCAAGAGTGGAACAAAACACCAGGCATAAGGCCGAGCCTTCCACCCTTTACCAAGTATATAGATGCATTAATTAAATAAGATATATTGTGATATCCCAACATAACCATGTTCCAAACATGGAACAAACTTCATCTTCACCTGCAACTAGCAAAGCTATAAGAGGGGCTGAGAAAAAGCGGTAACATAGCCAAACAACGGTTTGCTAGGAAAGGAGGGTTAGAGGCTTGACATGGCAATATGGGAGGCATGATATAGCAAGTGGTAGGTATCGCGACATAGCAATAGAGCGAGCAACTAGCAAGCAAAGATAGAAGTGATTTCGAGGGTATGGTCATCTTGCCTGAAATCCCGCAAGGAAGAAGAACGAGTCCATGAAGAAGATAAACGGACGTAGTGGAACGGATTACTCACAACTCTGGAACGAAACCGAAGCTAACGAAGGAAGCAACCCGGAAAGAAGCAAGTAACGTAGTAAACAACAATCACATAATCAAGTGCACAACCAAGTATGATGCATGTACGGTTTAATGAGGCATGGCATGGAAAAGTGCACAAGCAAAACTACAAGTTAAGTGGAGCTCAATATGCAACTAGTTGCATATTGACGGAACACCACATGACTTATTTAGTTCTCTCCCGGTTATGTACCCAAAAAAATTAAATGTTGGTTAGCATGGCACGAGGTGAAGCATAACAAAACTACTTATCTAGGCAAGTTTAAATGAGGCTGGAACAAACAAGTCCGGAAACTCCTATGCAAATTATGGATTTGGAACTGATCTTCCCTAAACCATATTTTAGAGTTGTTAAACATGGCAAGAGAAGTGCACCATGTTAAACTAGGCATTTTTCTACCCCATTTACATATAAAGTTTGTTAGGTTTGGAGCTACGGTTATTTAGTTATGAAATAAAGCATTTTAACATGCCATATGAGAAAATTAAAGCAAACAGCAAGTTAAACATTTCAAACATGCATGAAAGTTGGATATTATGAATCTAGACACAATTCTAAGCATTTTTCATATATAACTTATTTTAATCTGATGCACGGTTCTGAAGTTATTATATGCATGAACATGGAGGGGTTTTCTGCAAAAACTACAGTCTCTGAAATAAATGAGAAAATCGTAGCAACAGAAAAAAACACTATGGGCCGAAACTGATGGATCTAGGCTGGTGGGAGCTCCTCACTTTGGGCCTTTAGGCCGGCTCGACCAAAGCAGGGGTGGTGCTGGGCCGCAACAAGCTGTAGATGGGTCGACCGACGCAGGGCCCATCCGAACGAATGTGGAGCTGGTTGTCCTCCTCGTGTGCTCGCATGAACAGGGAGGCCATGGCGGCGCCGATGCGAGAGGCAGGGAAGGTGGATGGCGGGAGGCAGCGAGGTTGGCCGGATCCGAACAGATCCGAGCGGGGCGGACCCATTCCCGGCGGTGGGAGGCGGCTCCGGCGCGGTGGAAGTTCCTGTAGGGTAATGGGGGAAGGGAGGTCAGAGAGGAAGAGATAGAGAGAGGAGAGGGAAAAGGGCAGCCGGGACTTATCTCCGGCAAGGGCGGCAACGAGGGACGACCGAGGAGGCGCCGGCGGAGTCCAGCGGTGGGGTCGGGGTCGCCAGTGGGAGCAGGCAATGAGACAAGCTGCGGGATCGAGGCTCCTCCCGATCCAGGGTGAGGCGGCGGCGCGGTTCTGGCGTCTCAGGCCCAGATCGGGGCCCGGGCGGGCCTGGTGCGGGCCTGCGGCAGCGGGGAGGAGTGGGGTGACGTGGCGCGCGGGGATAGGCTGCGGGGGCGCTGGCGGCGGTGCCAAGTGGCGGAGGAGGGTTCGCCGGCGCGGATTTGGAGGAGGGAAGCGGCGGCTGGCTACAGGAAATGAGGAAAGGGTAGGTAGGAGGCCAAAAATGGCAGGGGGCGTCTATTTATAGTAAGGGGCTAGGGTTAGGGACTTTAGAGGGGTTTGAGGCCGTCTCAGAGCCCTCCGATCGTGATCGAACGGTTTCGGACACGAGGAGGGGTTAGGTGGGTTGCAGGTGGGCTGTGGAGAGACCGTGGGTTGAGAAGAGAGAGAAGCAGAGTGATACGTCTCCGTCGTATCTACTTTTCCAAACACTTTTGCCCTTGTTTTGGACTCTAACTTGTATGGTTTGAATGGAACTAACCCGGACTGACGCTGTTTTCAGCAGAATTGCCATGGTGTTGTTTTATGTGCAGAAAACAAAAGTTCTCAGAATGACCTGAAACTCCACGAAATATCTTAGAATAAATTATAAAAAATCCTCGCCAAAGATGAAGACCAGGGGGGCCACACCCTGTCCACGAGGGTGGGGGCGCGCCCCTCCCCCCTGGGCGCGCCCCCCTACCTCGTGGGCCCCCTGGTGTCCCTCCGACGCCAACTCCAACTCCATCTATTGGCTTTCGAGGAGAAAAAAATCAGAGAGAAAGTTTCATCGCGTTTTACGATACGGAGCCGCCGCCAAGCCCTAATCTCTCTCGGGAGGGCTGATCTGGAGTCCGTTTGGGGCTCCGGAAAGGGGGATTCGTCGCCGTCGTCATCATCAACCATCCTCCATCACCAATTTCATGATGCTCACCGCCGTCCATGAGTAATTGCATCGTAGGCTTGCTGGACGGTGATGGGTTGGATGAGATTTATCATGTAATCGAGTTAGTTTTGTTAGGGTTTGATCCCTAGTATCCACTATGTTCTGAGATTGATGTTGCTATGACTTTGCTATGCTTAATGCTTGTCACTAGGGCCCGAGTGCCATGATTTCAGATCTGAACCAATTACGTTTTCATGAATATATGTGAGTTCTAGATCCTATCTTGCAAGTCTATAGTCACCTACTATGTGTTATGATCCGGCAACCCCGAAGTGACAATAATCGGGACCACTCCGGGTGATGATCATAGTTTGAGGAGTTCATGTATTCACTATGTGTTAATGCTTTGTTCCGGTTCTCTATTAAAAGGAGGCCTTAATATCCCTTAGTTTACAATAGGACCCCGCTGCCATGGGAGGGTAGGACAAAAGATGTCATGCAAGTTCTTTTCCATAAGCACGTATGACTATTTACGTAATACATGCCTACATTACATTGATGAACTGGAGCTAGTTCTGTGTCACCCTATGTTATGACCGTTACATGATGAACCACATCCGACATAATTCTCCATCATTGATCCGGTGCCTACAAGTTTTCCATATACTGGTTTACGCTTATTTACTTTTACATTGCTACTGTTACAATCACTACAAAAATACCAAAAACATTACTTTTGATGTCTTTACTTTGTTACCGTTACCACCACTATCATATTACTTTGCTACTAAACACTTTGCTGCAGATAATAAGTTTCCAGGTGTGGTTGAATTGACAACTCAGCTGCTAATACTTGAGAATATTCTTTGGCTCCCCTTGTGTCGAATCAACAAATTTGGGTTGAATACTCTACCCTCGAAAACTGTTGCGATCCCCTATACTTGTGGGTTATCAAGACCTTTTTCTAGCGCCGTCGCCGGGGAGCATAGCTCTATTCTTTGAGTCACTTGGGATTTATATCTGCTGGACACTATGAAGAACTTGAAAGATGCTAAGTCAAAAAAAAATCCCTCAACTACGAGGGGAGGTAAGGAACTGCCATATAGCTCTGCACTTGATTCACCTTCTGTTATGAGTAAGCTAGCGACACCTAAACCTACTACTGCTATGAATTCTGATATTTCGCATGTTATTGATGATGCCACTTCTGCTATGCATGATACTTATGATGAAACTACTTCTATGCTTGATACTACTGTGCCACTTGGTGAATTTCTAGATGAGCAAATTTCTAAGTCTAGAGAAAGAGAAATTAGTGAACCTAAACACGATGATGTTAGTGATGATGAACCTATGCCTGTTATTCCCGAGGGTTATCTTTTTAATAATGAATCTTATGAAGCTATTCTTGCTTGTCCGGATAAACCTAAACGTAAGAGGTTACTAATTAAGTGGAGTAAGGAATCTTTTAGAGGTAGGATGAGACCCGACCCTGCTTTTGCTACTTCACCTATCTGTGTTCCTAATCAGGATTATTATGATATTACTGTTGATCCAGATATAATTACTTTGGTTGAATCTGATCCTTTTTATGGCTATGAATCTGAAACTGTTGTGGCACATCTTCGTAAGTTAGATGAAATAGCTGCCCTGTGTTACTAATAATCTGAGATCGCGCCACTTTTATATACTCAAAATATTTCTGTTCTCATTAAAGGGTGATGCTAAGAAATGGTTTAATTCTCTTGATCCTGCCTGTGTGCAAAGTCCCCAGGATATCATTTATTACTTCTCTGCTAAATATTTCCCTGCTCATAAGAAACAAGCTGCTTTGAGGGAAATATACAATTTTGTGCAAATTGAAGAAGAGAGTCTCCCACAAGCTTGGGGGAGGCTTCTCAAGTTACTTAATGCTTTGCCTGATCATCCTCTTAAGAAACCTGAAATATTTGATATCTTTTATAATGGACTAACTGATGCTTCCAGAGATTACCTGGATAGTTGTGCTGGTTCTCTTTTCAGGGAAAGAACACTGGATGACGCTGAAATTTTATTGAATAATATGTTGGCAAATGAAAATAATTGGGCACCTCCTGAGCCACCTCCTGAGCCACCTCCTGAGCCAATTACTGAGCCTATTCCTAAACCAACTCCGAAGAATAGAGGTCTTCTATTTCTCAGTCCCGAAGATATGCAAGAGGCAAAGAAATCTATGAAAGAAAAAGGTATTAAAGCTGAAGATGTTAAGAATTTACCTCCTATTGAAGAAATACATGGTCTTAATTTACCGCCTGTTGAAGAAGTATATGATCTCAATTACTTATTTACTGAAGAACCTCCCGATATCCCGACACAGGTAGTAAAGGTAAATTCTCTCTATAGATATGATAAAGTTGAAGTCCCTCCTACTAAAATTGCTAGTCAGTGCTTGGATGAGTTTGATGACTTTATGTTTAAGCAAGATGACTTTAATGCTTATTTTGGTAGACAATTAAAGCAGAATACCTTTATGATTAAACGCTTGAGTGATTATATGGATAATATTAGAGGTGAACTTAAACTTGTTAGCAAACATGCTTCTATGGTTACCACTCAAGTAGAACAAGTACTTAAAGCTCAGAAAGAAATGCTTGATGAAATGAATAGTAAGAAAAATGATTATGCTATTAGAGTGGCTACTAGAACTGGTAGAATGACTCAGGAACCTTTGTATCCTGAAGGCCACCCTAAGAGAATCGAGCAAGATTCTCAAAGAAATAATATTGATGCACTTAGTTCTTCTAAAAGGAAGAAAAAGAAAAATGATAGAACTGTGCAAACTTCTAGTGAACCTATTGCTGAACCACCTGATAATCCAAATGATATCTCTATGTCTGATGCTGAAACACAATCTGGTAATGAACATGAACCTAGTGAAAATGTTAATGATGATGTTCATGATGATGCTCAACCTAGTAATGATAATGATGTAGAAGTTGAACCTGCTGTTGATCTTGATAACCCACAATCAAAGAATCAATGTTATGATAAAAGAGACTTCGTTGCTAGGAAACATGGTAAAGAAAGAGAACCATGGGTTCATAAACCCATGCCTTTTCCTCCGAAACCATCCAAGAAAAAGGATGATGAGGATTTTGAGCGCTTTGCTGAAATGATTAGACCTATCTTTTTGCGTATGCGATTGACTGATGTGCTCAAAACAAATCCTTATGCTAAGTATATGAAGGATATAATTACTAATAAAAGAAAGATACCGGAGGCTGAAATTTCCACCACGCTTGCTAATTACACTTTTAAGGGTGGAATACCAAAGAAACTTGGAGATCCAGGAGTACCTACTATACCATGCTCCATTAAAATAAATTATGTTAAAACTGCTTTATGTGATCTTGGAGCCAGTGTTAGTGTTATGCCTCTCTCTTTATATCGTAGACTTGACTTGAATAAGTTGACACCTACTGAAATATCTTTGCAAATCGCTGATAAATAAACTGCTATACCTATCGGTATTTGTGAGGATGTGCCTGTTGTGGTTGCAAACGTTACTATTTTAATGGACTTTGTTATTCTTGATATTCCCAAGGATGATAGTATGTCTATTATTTTTGGAAGACCTTTCCTTAATACTGCAGGGGCTGTTATTGATTGCAACAAAGGCAATGTCACTTTTCATGTTAATGGTAATGAGCATACGGTGCACTTTCCGAGGAAACAACCTCAAGTTTATAGTATCAACTCATTAGAAAAATTCCATCGATTATATCTGGAGGTTTTGGATTTCCTCCTCCTACTGTCAAAAAGAAATATGATATACTTATTGTTGGGGATGTCCATATCCCCGTTGAGGTAACATAGTGTTATTCGAAATTTCTCCGGTTCCATGATTATCGGAATGAGTTTGTTAACAAGACTTGATCAACCTTGTTAGTGGATTCTTTTTGATGAGCATGAGATGGATGAAACTAGAAGCACAACCTTCTGTGCCCTCTTTATATTTTCTGTTCTTTAGTAGAAATAAAGTAAAATAGTATTTTTCTGTCTGTTTCCTGACTTATCCGTGCAATATAAAAATATCCCGAAAATAAAAGTCCTCAGAATGCCATGCCAATTTAATATGATTTTTTCGAGAATATTTAAGGATTTTTAGTGCAAAAATTACCGCGGGGGGAGCTGCCACCTGGTCACGAGGGTGGAGGGCGCGCCCTACCCCCCTAGGAGCGCCCCCCTGCCTCGTGGGCCCACGGTGGCCCTCCTCCACTTATTCCTGCACCCATCTTCTTCCTCTGCCTCGCACAAACCCGAAAAACCAACTCAAGCTCGTGTTCCAGCATCTTTTGCTGCGATTTTCGATCTCCTTGCTCAAAGCACCTCTCGCAAAACTGCTTGGGGAGATTGTTCCTTCGTATGTGACTCCTCCATTGGTACAATTAGTTTTTGTTCTAGTGCTTTATTCATTGCAAATTTGTGCTGCATAGGTGACCATGTTCTTGAGCTTGCATGTCAAATATATATGGTTCCAAGTAGTTCTAATGCTTGATATATGCTCTAGGCACTTGTATGAGTAGTTGCTATCAATCTTATTGAAGTTGGTTCACTTTGTTTGAAGTTACTAAAAATTTCAGATTGTTTCAGAAATAATGAAGAGACTTTTGAGGGGCTCGTCGAGCCGAAGTTCTAAGGAGAAACAAAAGGAAGAAGAACAGAAGCCCAAATTTAATCTGCCTCGTATCGTGGAGGTCCGACCGTGTGAATGGCCTTCCGATGACTTCTTGAGGAGTGCCGGGATTTATGAAGATTTCTATCTATTGACTGAGAACGTCGGCCTCACCAACTTCCTCCACGACCAACGTCATCAGTATCTCTTACTCACAAATACTTTTGTGCAGAACTTCTACTTTTTCCCTAAGAAATCACCTCCAACAGTAGAGTTCTATTTATATGATGTTGCTAGGGAGATGACATTAGCTGCATTTTGCGAGGTTTGCAAAATACCTTTCGAGGGTTCTTTAGATGAACCACACCGTAATGAGGTGGAAGCCTATATTGACACTATCACTGTGGGAGAAACTAGGAAGGTTTCTGATGCAAGAATTACTAGCATACATTTCGCTGTTTTACGCTACTTTGCCTTATTTGCTAGTCGTTGCTTGATTGGTCGCGGGAACTGTGGGAACCTTAGTATTCCTGATATTATTATTTTGCTCCATGGTTTATACCGCAATAACTCTATTAGTATGGGTGGAATTGTTGCTAGACGGTTGAGTATGAACCGTACTAAGGGCCCCATCTTTGGAGGCATTTATGCTTCACGCCTAGCTGAACATTTTGAAATACCTATTAGGCATGAGGAGAAAGAAGAAACAGCGCTGCCCCGTGCTTATTTAGATTATAAGAGTATGGTAGCACATGATTTTCTTGTTAAGAATCGCGAAAGGGCACTTAAATATAAATTGTACTTTGATAAACATCACCCTGAGACTATTACTTTGCCTGCTCCCTCTTTGTTTAACTTGTCTGTAGGTACTTACATTGTTCCATGGGCGGCTGTTCAAGCCTATCGGAATCCTGCACCAGCCTCGGAACCGGAGCCTCCACGAATGTCTGTTTATTCTTGGGATCCTGAGGCAGTTGCCAGCCAGTGGCAGTCAGAGTCCTCTTCATCACATTATGATCCCAACTATTCTTCATAGCAGTACGACCCCAGCTTCACCTACGGATATCAGCCAGGTTATCCCTGGCAATAGACCAGCTTAGGCCAAAAGCCTAAGCTTGGGGGAGTACGTATTTCCCACCGACATTACATTCATGTTACAAACACTCATTGCTAGATGTCGGTGCTCATACTCTTTCATTGTAATATCCATGTTAGTTTAAATTTATTTTTCTAGCTTTCTTCTTGTGTGTTTGATAAACCTTAAGAAAAAAACAAAAAAATTAGTTAGTCTACTTTCCATGCTTGTAGTAGAATTAAAAAGAAAACCCAAAAATATTTCCCGTCCTTCTTTTGCTTGTTGGGAGCTTTCCCGTGTAAATAGTTTTTATTTTTCTTTTCCTTTCTTTGGGGGTCGAGAAGACTATATTGAAAATGCTTAGTGGCTCTTATATGCAAGATTGTTTATTTAACTTAGAGCCCATATTACTTGTCTTCTCTCTTGAGTTGAATGCTTGCAGATTCCAGCTTAGTCCAATGCACGTGCACTCTTATTATTATACACACCGTTCGGTCATGCAAGTGAAAGGCAATAATGATGATATATGGACTCATTGGGATGAGAAAAGCTGGTATGAACTCGACCTCTCTTGTTTTTGTAAATATGATGATTCATCGTTCCTGATTCAGCTATTATGAAGTAAACATATTTGCAATGACATTTAGAGATTATAGTTGCTTGTGCCATGCTTGATTAGCTATGAGTTATAATGGTTAACCTTGCGTGCCAACATGCTATTGAGATGATTATGATGTGGTATGATAGGATGGTATCCTCCTTTCAATGAATTGAGTGACTCGACTTGGCACATGTTCACGCATGTAGTTGAATCAAATCAACATAGCCTTCATGATATTTATGTTCATGGTGGATTATATCCTACTCATGCTTATATTTAGTGTGAATTAATTTTAATGCATGTTTACGACTGTTATCGCTCTCTCAGTTGGTCGCT
Organism: Triticum urartu; assembly: GCF_003073215.2. Taxonomy (NCBI): domain Eukaryota; kingdom Viridiplantae; phylum Streptophyta; class Magnoliopsida; order Poales; family Poaceae; genus Triticum; species Triticum urartu. The sequence goes on along the minus strand of NC_053023.1, from coordinate 298,386,418 downwards.
TCCCAGTCTTTTGCTAGCCTTCACCTGTACTAAGCGGGAATACTGCTTGTGCATCCAAACTCCTTAAACCCAAAAGTTGTTCCATATGAGTCCACTATACCTTCCTATATGCGGTATCTACCTGTCGTTCCAAGTAAATTTGTATGTGCCAAACTCCAAACCTTCCAATGAAATTTTGTTTTGTATGCTCGAGCAGCTCATGTGCAACTATGGCTTCCTATATCTTCCATGCTAGGTGGGTTATTCTCAAGAGGAGTGGACTCCGCTCCTCATTCACGAGAAAGGGCCGGTAACCGGGATGCCCAGTCCCATGATCCAAAAAGATCAAAGCAAATCAAAATAATTAAACAAAACTCCCCCTGGGACCCGTTGAATGTTGGAGGCACTCGTTGTTTCGAGCAAGCCATGGATTGATGCTTGTGGAGGAGGGGGAGTATAAACCTTTACCATTCTGTTTGGGAACTGCCTATAATGCATGTAGTATGGAAGATACAGCCATCTCATAGTTGTTACGTTGACAGTGAAAGTATGCCGCTCAAAATATTATTTATCTCTATTTCAAAAATCGAGCTCTGGCACCTCTACAAATCCCTGCTTCCCTATGCGAAGGGCCTAACTATTTACTTTTATGTCGAGTCATCACCCTTCTTATTAAAAAGCACCCGCTGGAGAGCACACTGTCGTTTGCATTCATTATGATTGGTTTATATTGGGTATGACTTGACTGGATCTCTTTTACCATGAATTACAATGTTTAGTCAGTCCTTGATCTTTAAAGGTGCTCTGCATTTATGTTTTGCGGTCTCAGAAAGGGCTAGCAAGATACCATTTTGTTATATCATGTTATGATTATTTTGAGAAAGTGTTGTCATCCGAGTTTTATTATTATGGCTCGCTAGCTGATTATGCTATTGATATGAGTAATTGTGAGACCTACGTGTTATTGTGAGTATGGTTAGTTCATAATAATTGCTGAAACTTGAATGCTGGCTTTTCATGTTTACAACAACAAGAGCAAACAGAGTTTGTAAAAGTTTTTCTTTTTCTCTTTCAGTTTGTCAACTGAATTGCTTGAGGAGAAGCAAGGGTTTAAGCTTGGGGGAGTTGATACGTCTCCGTCGTATCTACTTTTCCAAACACTTTTGCCCTTGTTCTGGACTCTAACTTGTATGATTTGAATGGAACTAACCCGGACTGACGCTGTTTTCAGCAGAATTGCCATGGTGTTGTTTTATGTGCAGAAAATAAAAGTTCTCGGAATGACCTGAAACTCCACGGAATATCTTAGAATAAATTATAAAAAATCCTCGCCAAAGATGAAGACCAGGGGGCCCACACCTTGTCCACGAGGGTGGGGGGCGCGCCCCTCCCCCCTGGGCGCGCCCCCCTACCTCATGGGCCCCCTGGTGGCCCTCCGACGCCAACTCCAACTCCATATATTGGCTTTCAAGGAGAAAAAAAATCAGAGAGAAAGTTTCATCGCGTTTTACGATACGGAGCCGCCGCCAAGCCCTAATCTCTCTTGGGAGGGCTAATCTGGAGTCCGTTCGGGGCTCCGGAGAGGGGGATCCGTCGCCGTCGTCATCATCAACCATCCTCCATCACCAATTTCATGATGCTCACCGCCGTGCGTGAGTAATTGCATCGTAGGCTTGCTGGACGGTTATGGGTTGGATGAGATTTATCATGTAATTGAGTTAGTTTTGTTAGGGTTTGATCCCTAGTATCCACTATCTTCTGAGATTGATGTTGCTATGACTTTGCTATGTTTAATGCTTGTGACTAGGGCCCGAGTGCCATGATTTCAGATCTGAACCAATTATGTTTTCATGAATATATGTGAGTTCTAGATCCTATCTTGCAAGTCTATAGTCACCTACTATGTGTTATGATCCGGCAACCCCGAAGTGACAATAATCGGGACCACTCCCGGTGATGACCATAGTTTGAGGAGTTCACGTATTCACTATGTGTTAATGCTTTGTTCCGGTTCTCTATTAAAAGGAGGCCTTAATATCCCTTAGTTTCCAATAGGACCCCGCTGCCACGGGAGGGTAGGACAAAAGATGTCATGCAAGTTCTTTTCCATAAGGACGTATGACTATTTACGGAATACATGCCTACATTACATTGATGAACTGGAGCTAGTTCTGTGTCACCCTATGTTATGATTGTTACATGATGAACCACATCCGACATAATTCTCCATCATTGATCCGGTGCCTACGAGTTTTCCATATACTAGTTTACGCTTATTTACTTTTCCGTTGCTACTGTTACAATCACTACAAAAATACCAAAAACATTACTTTTGTTGTCTTTACTTTGTTACCGTTACCACCACTATCATATTACTTTGCTACTAAACACTTTGCTGCAGATACTAAGTTTCCAGGTGTGGTTGAATTGATAACTCAGCTGCTAATACTTGAGAATATTCTTTGGCTCCCCTTGTGTCGAATCAACAAATTTGGGTTGAATACTCTACCCTCGAAAACTGTTGCGATCCCCTATACTTGTGGGTTATCACAGAGCAGTCCGGCGACTGTTTCAGAGACCGAAACGCCCGACGTTTGACCGGCTATAATGCCGCTATAGTTTAACGGTTGGGCTATCAAACGAGCTCCGAATGCGATGAAAATTGATAGGCGGTTTACTGACAAAAATACAACACCGCACGCCAACTTTCATCACATTCCGAGAACATTTTTTTGCCACTTATAAAATAATATTTCGGACGTGCCGTGGGCGCGTGCAAGTGTGGTTGGGCTCAGAACGGACAACGGACGGAATTGGGGAACCCGGACGGATGCAAGTTTTGAAAACATGCAGATGCAATGCGGATGATGACATGGCAAGATGCGACACACAAGCAAATGACATGGCAACAACAGCGAATAACTGGAAGACACCTGGCGCATCGTTCTCGGGGCGTCACAGCTCAGCTTGGAGTAGTGTCAGGATGGGTGACCGACCGGGAAGTTGCTCCCGGGTGCGCACGAGTGAGGACAAAGTGCGCAGAAAAGACTAGTATTGATCTGTGGGGCCAGTCTAGATCCCGCCAGGAGTAACAACCACCGGCGGGTGTGTCCGGGATGTTACAATATTGATCATATCTACTATATGATTCACGCTCGACCTTTCGATCTCAGTGTTCCGAGGCCATATCTGCATATGCTAGGCTCGTCAAGTTTAACCCGAGTATTCCGCGTGTGCAAAATAGACTTGCACCCGTTGTATGTGAACGTAGAGCTTATCACACCCAATCATCACGTGGTGTCTCGGCACGACGAACTGTAGCAACGGTGCATGCTCAGGGAGAACACTTATACCTTCAAATTTAGTGAGAGATCATCTTATAATGCTACCGCCGAACTAAGCAAAATAAGATGCATAAAGGATAAACATCACATGCAATCAATATAAGTGATATGATATGGCCATCATCATCTTGTGCCTTTGATCTCCATCTCCAAAGCACCGTCATGATCACCATCATCACCGGCTTGACACCTTGATCTCCATCGAAGCATCGTTGTTGCCTTGCCAACTATTGCTTCTACGACTATCGCTACCGCTTAGTGATAAAGTAAAGCAATTACATGGCGATTGCATTTCATACAATAAAGCGACAACCATATGGCTCCTGCCAGTTGCCGATAACTTTGTTACAAAACATGATCATCTCATACAATAAAATTTAGCATCATGTCTTGACCATATCACATCACAACATGCCCTGCAAAAACAAGTTAGACTTCCTCTACTTTGTTGTTGCAAGTTTTACGTGGCTGCTATAGGCTGAGCAAGAACCATTCTTACCTACGGATCAAAAACCACAACGCGTTATAGTGATTGCTTTTTGATCTTCAGAAAGAACCCTGTTCATTGAATCCGATTCAACTAAAGTTGGAGAAACTAACACCCACTAGACACTTGTGCACGAAGCACGTCGGTAGAACCAGTCTCACGTAAGCGTACACGTAATGTCGGTCTGAGCCACTTCATCCAACAATACCGTTGAATCAAGAATCAACTAGTGATGGCAAGCAATATATATACCCACGCCCACAACTCCTTTGTGTTCTACTCATGCATATAACATCTACGCATAGACCTGGCTCGGATGCCATTGTTGGGGAACGCAGTAATTTCAAAAAAAAATCCTACGCACACGCAAGATCCATCTAGGTGATGCATAGAAACGAGAGGAGAGAGTGTTGTCCACATACCCTCGTAGACCGTAAGTGGAAGTGTTATGACAACGCGGTTGATATAGTCATACGTCTTCACGATTTGACCGATCCTAGCACCGAAGGTACGACACCTCCGCGATTTGCACACGTTCAGCTCGGTGACGTCCCATGAACTCTAGATCCAGTTGAGTGTCAAGGGAGAGCTTCGTCAGCATGACGACATGATGATGGTGATGATGAAGTTACCAACGCAGGGCTTCGCCTAAGCTCTACAATGATATGACCAAGGTGGAAATCTATGGAGGGGGGCACCGCACACGGCTAAACAATAAACTTGTGTGTTCTAGGGTGCCCCCTCCCCACGTATATAAAGTAGGGAGGGGGAGGCCAGCCGACCCTCTCTAGGCGCGCCAAGGGGGAGGAGTCCTCCTAGTAGGAGTAGGACTCCCCCCTTTCCTAGTCCCACTAGGAATAGAAGGAAGAGGGAGAAGGAGAAAGGAACGGGGGGGCCGGGCCCCACCCAATTCGGATTGGCTTGGGGGGCGCCCCCTCCTAGGCTGCCTTCTCTTCACTCCCACTAAGGCCCATTAAGGCCCATATACTCCCCGGGGGGTTCCGGTAACCCTCTGGTACTCCAGTAAATGCCCGAACTCACCCGGAACCATTCCGATGTCCAAACATAGCCTTACAATATATCAATCTTTATGTCTCGACCATTCTGAGACTCCTCATCATGTCCATGATCATATCCAGGACTCCGAACTACCTTCGGTACATCAAAACACATAAACTCATAATATTGATCGTCACCGAACGTTAAGCGTGCGGACCCTACGGGTTCGAGAACTATGTAGACATGACCGAGACTCATCTCCGGTCAATAACCAATAGTAGAACCTGGATGCTCGTATTGGTTCCTACATATTCTATGAAGATCTTTATCGGCAAACCACATAACAACATACGTTGTTCCCTTTGCCATTGGTATGTTACTTGCCGCATAACATCTCTGCACAATGCACCGACCCCTCGCATGCGCGTCTGAAACTTTCCCGTGCCCGACCCGGACAGTCGTCACCATTGGATTCAGATCATCCCCAAACATCCCTAAAATATCTTCGGTTCATTGTTTGGACTACCTAACCTATTCATCTCGGACCGTCCAATTTTTATCGGAGGGACCAAATAGTCTAACATCTAATCCCCTACCTATATAACTAGACAAAACCCTAAAATTTAGGAGATGTCCCATCCATCCCGTATTGCACCGCCACTCCACCAAATCCCCCTCGGGATCCCCATTCCACCAACTAGAGTCTCATATGCTCGATCCCGATGGGATCACGAGCAGCTCGTCCCCGCCGGCGACCGAACCAACAGGCCCCAACACAGTAGCACCCGATCCTCTCGGCCTCCGCCCGCAGTCAACGACACCTCCTGTAACCCCGCGCCTCATCCCGATTCACGGGGAGAGGAGCTCCTCCTGAAGCCCTATTTCACCATCATCGTTCGGCACTGTCGGTGAGTCATCCGCCAGGAACGGCACCACACCCTTGCATCCTCTGGGTCCCTATCTTCCTTCCCGTTGTTTTCTCTCTCGTTTCTCTCTTCTCTCTCTCTCAATGCTCTTTCTCTCTTTGTCTCAACAGGGAACTGAGCTGCCATGGCCATCGCGCCCCTTGTGAAGTCATTGACGTTGCCACGAACCCTCCTCGTCGTCTGCATCTCCTCCGGCAGCGCTACCATGCCCGCACGCCTCTGGCGAAGCTTCGGTCAGCCAAGCTGCGCCCGTTCTTCCCTCCTTCTTCTTCCTGTCTCTCCTCTCTGAACTCACTCGCTCTTTGTATTTCTTTGCAAGAGCCGAGCCGCTGTCGTCCTGTTTGACTCCCACCATCGGGGACCGGCTTCCCTCGTCAGATCTGGTGGATCCCCACCATCGTCCACCGCCTGCAGGCCCCATCTCGCCGAACCTCCCATCAAGCAGCACTGCCTCGCCCTGCTTCATGTTCCGCTCACGCATGACTGCGCCAAGGCCAGCGCCCAGCCTCTGCTTCCTCTCGACCGCGCCCCTGCCTCGCGTTGACAGCTTCCACTCCACGCGCCCTGGGCCAGTTCTGCACTAAGGGCCAGCACCGCCTCTGTGGCTTGCTCCGCTGACTGGGCCAGGCCCAATGTGAGCATCCACCCAGCCCCTTGACCGTGCACTGTTGGGCCAGCCAGTTTATGCCCAACTCCTGTTTTTTTTCAGCGGACAAATTTTCTAATTGTCCAGGAACTGCAGTTTCTCAGAAAAACCCTCATGTTAATGCATGTAATAATTAATTAACCGTGCATCATATGTAAAAACTTCATATATGTAAAATGCTTAGAATTTCATGTACTTTCATAATACCAAACTTTCATCCTTGTTTAAAATTCTTAAACTTGCTGTTTGCATTTAATTTGCTAAATGCCATGCTAAAATGGTTTATTTCATAACTAAATAATTGTAGCTCTGAATTAAATAAATTATATATGTAACTTGCTTAGAAAAATGCATAGTTTAACATGGTGCATTACTTTGCATGTTCAACAACTCTAAAATATGGTTTAGGGAAGAACAGTACCAAATTCATAAATTGCATATGAGGATTTTCAGGAATTGTTGTTTGTTATTTCCGGCCTCATTTAAACTTGCTTAAATAATTAGTTTACTTATGCTTCACCTCTTGCCATGTTAACCAACATTCAATATTGTTGAGTAGCATAAAAGGAAGAGAACTAAATAACTTGAATGTGGTGTTCGTCAATATGCAACCCGTTGCATATTGAGCTCCACCTAATTTGTAGTATTGTTTGTTGCACTTTGCCATGCCATGCCTCATTAAATGGACATGCATCATACTTGATTGTGCATCATGCCATGATTATGCTTGGTTGTTTACCATGTCGTTTGCTTCTTTTCGGTTGCGCTTCTCCTTCATAGTTCTGGTTATGTTGCAATTGTGAGGATTTGTTCGACTACGTTGGTTCGTCTACTTCATGGATTCGATCTTCTTCCTAGCGGGATTTCAGGCAAGATGACCGTCACCTTGGATCTCACTACTATCTTTGTTATGCTAGTTGTCTCGATGCTATCGCTATGTCATGCTACCTACCACTTGTTTTTTCAAGCCTCCCAAATTGCCATGATAGTCTCCAACCTTTTCCACCATCCTAGCAAACAGTTGTTTGGCTATGTTACCGCTTTGCTCAGCCCCTCTTATAGCATTGCTAGTTGCAGGTGCAGTTGCAGTTTGTTCCATGTTGGGACATGGATATCATGGGATATCACAATATCTCTTATTTAATTAATGTGTCCATATACTTGGTAAAGGGTGGAAGGCTCGGCCTTTTGCCTGGTGTTTTGTTCCACTCTTGCTGCCCTAGTATCCGTCATATCGGTGTTATGTTCCTTGATTTTGCGTCCCTAACACGATCAGGGTTTATCGGCCCCTCTTGACAGTTCGCTTTGAATAAAACTCTTCCAACAAGGCTGATAGAGGCTAAGGTGTCCCGATGTTTCGATGAGATGGTGGCTATCGTTTTCTGTGGGAGTCGACCTTGACGATCCGACTACGAACGTGCGAGACGTCGCGCCTTAGCAATCGCTAAACCAACTTCTGAGGGTTATTGACCACGCCGGAGCACGATCAACCTGACCACGAGGGTCTGTTTCCTGCGAGCAAACGAAGAACAAGCAAGAAACTGAGATTGCAATCGGGATATTGCGAATATAAGATGAAAGCTTTATTGATCAAGGTGGGGTTCTGTGACGTCTTGGTCTGGTCGTTGGACACAAACGAAGTACGCGAAGTTGCAGCTATGGCGAACTTTTAATCTAAACAAAACCCAAAGTCTAAACGAACGCCCTAAGGGCTGTATATATGGAGGAAGAGGGGGGAATTTCGTGGCCCTTGAGGGTGGGGTCCGAAACCAACCCTAACTCTTGTTTCCCCACACATACGGACTCTAAAAATAGCCTATACTTAAGTATTTCGAAATTACATGGGCCTGGCCCATTAATAAGGTGACGCAGCACCTAGAAAAGCCTATGGACGAATATTATGAAGTGGCATCTTGTATATTTCGTCCAAGGCTTCATGCACTCCTTATGGCGGCTTCAAAGTCCTGAAATCATCACTTGTAACTCCGTTCTTGATCCCCTTGCGCATGCCATCAACTCCATGCGTGTTCTTGCTCCAATGTTCATCCTTCTCCAAGCTAGGCCCTTCATTTGTAAGCAAAACAAATGTATCCAATTTAGGCAGCATCATAATCTCATGAACATTAGAATCATTACCAAGAAACGAAAGTACCTGGTAATTTAATTGGCGTGCGCGAGCTCTAGTAATTTGTCCAGTATATGTAACAGTAGGGGCTGTGGGTGTAACAATGGTATTGATGTCCTCATCATCCTCCCCTTCTTGAAATGAAGTCGTCCTCGACGAAGCTCATCTTCCTCACCCAAATAAGGCTTCAAATCTGCAATGTTAAAAGTGGGACTAACCCCAAAATCTGCAGGTAGCTCAAGTTTATATGCATTATCATTTATTTTCTCTAAACCTTAAAAGGACCATCAGCACGTGGCATTAGCTTTGATTTGCGCAAATTAGGAAATCTATCCTTACGCAAATGTAACCAAACAAGATCTCCAGGTGCAAACACAACATGTTTTCTACCCTTATCTCCAGCAAGTTTATATTTAGCATTCATACGCTCAATGTTTTCCTTAGTTAACTCATGCATTTTTAAAATCAATTCAGAACGTTCTTTAGCATCAAAATTAACCTTCTCCGAAGATGGAAGAGGCAACAAATCAATAGGTGCACGAGGTAGGAAACCATACACAATTTCAAAAGGGCACATCTTAGTAGTAGAATGCAATGAACGATTATAAGCAAATTCAATATGAGGCAAGCATTCTTCCCACATTTTCTTGTTATTCTTCAAAACAGCCCTAAGCATAGTAGACAATGTTCTATTGACTACTTCAGTTTGTCCATCAGTTTGGGGGTGACAAGTAGTACTAAAAAGCAGCTTAGTCCCCAACTTAGCCCATAAACATCTCCAAAAGTGGCTAAGAAATTTAGTATCACGATCTGAAACAATAGTATTTGGCACACCATGTAAGCGAATAATTTCACGAAAGAACAAATCAGCAACATTAACAGCATCATCGCTTTTATGACATGGTATAAAGTGTGCCATTTTCGAGAACCTATCCACGACAACAAATATGCTATCCCTCCCCTTCTTTGTTCGAGGTAAACCTAAAACAAAGTCCATAGATATATCCTCCCAAGGAACACTAGGTACAGGCAAAGGCATATATAAACCATGAGGATTGAGTCGTGACTTAGCTCTTTGACATGTAGTGCAGCGAGCAACAAAACGCTCAACATCCCGTCTCATCTTTGGCCAAAAGAAATGTGTAGCAAGTATATCCTCGTCTTCTTGACGCCAAAGTGTCCCATTAATCCTCCTCCATGCGCCTCCTGCAACAACAAAAGACGAAAGAGCTAGCTGGAATGCATAGCTTGTTAGCACGAAACACAAATCCATCGTTAAGAACGAACTTGTTCCAAGTTCTCCCTTCCTTACAATTCTGCAATACATCTTTAAATTCAGCATCATGAACATATTGATCTTTGATGGTCTCCAAACCAAATATTTTAAAGTCAAGTTGTGAAAGCATAGTATAACGACGAGACAATGCATCAGCAATAACATTTTCTTTACCCTTCTTGTGTTTAATGACATAAGGGAAAGTCTCAATGAATTCAACCCATTTAGCATGTCTACGGTTCAGTTTTGCTTGACTTTTAATGTGTTTCAAAGATTCATGATCAGAATGTATAACAAATTCCTTGGGCCATAAATAATGTTGCCATGTTTCTAAGGTCCAGAACAAGAGCATATAATTCTTTATCATAAGTAGAATAGTTCAGACTAGGCCCACTCAATTTTTCAGAAAAGTATGCAACAGGTTTTCCATCTTGTAATAACACACCTCCTAATCCAATTCCACTAGCATCACATTCAAGCTCAAAAGTCTTATTGAAATTAGGAAGTTGGAGTAAAGGAGCATGTGTCAACTTATCTTTCAATACCGTGAAGGCTTCTTCCTGTGCGGTACCCCAAACAAAAGGCACATCCTTCTTTGTAAGCTCGTTGAGAGGTGCACAATGGTGCTGAAATCTCTCACAAAACGCCTATAGAAACCAGCGAGGCCAAGGAAACTCCTCACTTGTGTGACCGTTTTGGGCTGCGGCCAACTCTCAATAGCTTCAATCTTGGCTTTATCAACTTCAATTCCCTGTGGAGTAACAACATAGCCAAGAAAAGATACTCGGTCGGTGCAAAAGGTGCACTTTCCAAGGTTACCAAACAAACGTGCATCACGTAGAGCAATAAAAACAGCACGTAAATGTTCCAAATGTTCCTCCAAAGATTTGCTATAAATCAATATGTCATCAAAGTAAACTACCACAAATCGTCCAATGAAAGCACGTAAAACTTCGTTCATTAACCTCATGAAAGTACTAGGTGCATTAGTTAACCCAAAAGGCATGACTAACCACTCATATAATCCAAACTTAGTTTTAAATGCTGTTTTCCATTCATCTCCCAATTTCATACGAATTTGATGGTATCCACTACGCAAATCAACTTTGGAGAATATTGTAGAGCCACTCAATTCATCAAGCATCATCTAGCCTAGGAATAGGATGAGATAACGAATAGTAATATTATTAATGCCTCTACAATCAACGCACATACGCGACGTACCATCCTTTTTCGGCACTAAAATGATAGGAACAGCACAAGGACTAAGGGATTCGCGTATATAACCTTTGTCGAGCAGTTCTTGTACTTGACGCATAATCTCCTTCGTCTCCTCTGGATTGGTACGGTATGGTGCACGGTTGGGTAGCGAAGCACCGGGAATTAAGTCAATTTGATGCTCAATCCCTCGAATAGGTGGTAATCCCGGTGGCACGTCTTGTGGAAAGACGTCAGCGAACTCCTGCAAAATGTTAGTGACAGCAGGGGGCAAAGAGGAAGGCACGTCCTCGAATGAAAATAATGCCTCTTTGCACACAAAAGCATAGCAAACAGATTTGCTGAAATCTAGCTCATCAATATCAGATTTGGTGGCAAGTAAACATGCACTTTTCAATTTAATTTCAGAAACAACAGTAGATGGTTTATTATTAGGCTTCATTTGGTGCTCAAATTCTTTTGCCACAATCTGATTTTCACTCTTATTTGTCTCCTGTTTTGCTTTATTAGCTCTATTAATATCATCTTTCAAAATGGAATCAGGAGTCATAGGAAGCAAAGTAATATTTTTATCGTTATGAACAAGAGTATACTGATTGTTTCTACCATGGTGTACAGAATTTTTATCAAATTGCCATGGTCTACCAAGTAATAAGGAACATGCTTGCATAGGTACCACATCACAATCAACATAATCAGCATATGTAGAGATACTAAAATGCACACGAACAGTACGTGTTACCTTAACCTTGCCGCTGTTGTTGAACCATTGGATGTAGTAAGGATGTGGATGTGGTCTTGTGGTGAGAGATAGCTTCTCCACCATCTCCATGCTAGCCAAGTTATTGCAGCTCCCTCCATCTATGATCACGCGAACAGAACGTTCCTTCACAACTCCCTTTGTATGGAACAAATTATGCCTCTGATTTTGCTCAGCTTGTGTAACCTGCACACTCAAAACACGTTGAGCAACTAAACATTCATACCTGTCAGCATCTTCAGGAGCCATGTATTGCGTCTCATGATCAGAATCGTCTCCACCGTGTTCGTCACGTGTAATAAGAGCCAAAGTCTCCTCATCATAGTCACTAGCGGACTCATACCCACCATCCTCAGTAACAATCATCACACGCTTAGATGGGCATTCTCTCGCATAATGACCTCCACCCTTGCAACGTCGACAAATAATATCATGTGTTTGCCCTGTTGATGCCATGGATGAAGAAGAGCTCTTTGCAGGCCCAGAAGGTGTGCTCTTGGCAGATAGTGGTGATTGTGCCTGCTTTATTGTATCACGGTTGGAGGTGGCAGCCGACGGAGGCGCCGGTGTAGCAGAACGTGTGGAAGTAGATGATGCACGTGGTGTCCATGAAGAAGGTCGACCTGCAGAAAAGTTAGTCCGCGCCAATGCCTGTCGATCCTGCACTTCACGTTCAGCTTTACAAGCAAGATGGAATAAACGAGTGATATTAGTATACTCCTTATACTCTAGAATCGTCTGAATCTCTCTATTTAATCCACCCATAAAACGTGCAAGCATAGCTTCATTCTCCTCAACAATACCACATCTAATCATGCCAGTTTGTAATTCCTGATAATATTCTTCTACAGAATTTTTTCCCTGTCTTAAGCGCTGCAATTTTTGAAGTAATTCACGTTGATAATATGGTGGAACCCAACGAGTACGCATAGCAGTTTTCAAAGCAGCCCAAGTAGCCGGAATAGGATATAATCTACAATGCTCAGACCACCAAACACATGCAAAACTAGTGAAAGCACAAACAGCAGCAGGAACACGTCTCTCCTCGGGATATTGTAAACATGTAAATCGTTGTTCAGTTTCTAACTCCCAAGTAAGATATATATCAGGAACATATCTACCCTCAAATGGTGGAATATTCAATTTTAGTTTAGGGAGATGGTCATGATCTCGTACCTGAGGGTGAGCCCTACCATTGCCATTATTTGCATGTGGACGACCTGGTGGTTGCTGTGCTGTTGGTGGCACGTAGTTCTGATTTTGATCAACCCCATCCTCATAATCTCCCACATAAGCATCCTCCTCCACATCAGCAGTAGGAGCCACAGAAGTATCAACAGCAGCACCAGCAGTTTGGCCCGACTGAAGAGGGACACGGCTCGCTCGGCGGAGGGCTGTTTCCCGACGTGGAGGTAGTCGTTGTTGTTGTTGTTGTAGAGGTGCGTTAGGAGCAGCCGGTGGTGGTGGTGGAAAACGCGACAGCAATTCAGCAAACTTGTTATCGAGCTTTGTTTCAAACGTCTTCTCCATGCCATCTATCTTCTCCATGGCCTCTTCAAATCTGTTTATCACATCTTGCACCTGTCCATTCATCATTTGCTGAAACGTATCATGAAGCTCCTTGTTCGTCAAGTTCTCCCAGTCAGTCTCGTCGGCTTGTGATCCTGGCATGGTTAGCAGCAATAGAAACACACAAGAATATGATCCTACAGACTACTAACAAGTGGTGGTGGTGGCGGGTGTCACAAATCCGTCAAGCAAATCTTAAATTCTTACCAGTTCTTACCCAGCAGCAGGCGGTGATCGGCAACCGTTGTAGTCAAAAACTCTCAAAAGCTTGGATAGAGCGATTGCCAGGGAGAGTCAAACGCACGACGTAGATGTATGTGGAGCTGGGAAGGCTTATAGTATGGTAGCAAAAAGGGTCAGCAATAATCAATTCAGAGATGCAAAGTTGAATAAACGCTCAACGACGGTACTGTGCTGGTCCTAGGCTAGACCGTGCTAGAGACGCGAGCCTAGAACACTAACAAAATCACGGCGCTGCACGTAAATAAGGGAAAAGCACACTCTGGCTCCTTTTTTTTTCGCCTCTTTTTTTTTGCGCTCCTTTTTTTGCGCTCCTCTTTTTTTGCGAAAAATCACTATAATGGCGAGTGTCTCAAAACTCTTCCCTCGTCAAACTGATAGGATGGGCACGGAAATTTATTTTTTTCACTTTTTTTTTCGGAAATCAGGGGAGCGACGACGAAAAATGCGACAAAAAATCACTATGATGGCACGTGGCTCAAAAGACTCAGAAAAGCCTAAAATAGGATAGGAAAAAAAAATTGCCCGTGAAAATTTTGGCCTAAAAACTGCCCGGGGTCTCCAGACTCTTTTTTTTCCGAGACCTACGCAGGCAAGGAAACACGACTCGGAATTTAGATTTGATCTCAAGAACAAACCTAATATGAGAAGAACTCGGATTGGTGGTGGATATATGGTTGTGGTATATGGCAGCGGTGGTGGTATATGGTAGCGGTGGTGGTATATGGTATATGGATAAGGGTGGTATATGGATACGGATTGGTAGTGGTATATGGATAAGGATTCAGAGCGGTGGCGGATAAGCAAAAGTGGTAGATGGGCGATGATGATGGTGCGGCGGCGGCGTGACAACTTATGACCAGAACTCGAAACTCTAAAAGACTAGACTCTAAGACCAGCAACTTGACACGACGATGCAACCGCAAATTCAACAAAGCAAAAACCCTAAAAAGATTATGCAAAGGCTCAGATTGGTTCGGATATGATGAACTAACCCTATTTTTTGTGTGGCTTTTTCGTGGACTGTAGGTATGAAGAACAGACTCGATCTAATCTACGAAACCTGTAAAATCTCACCGAGCAACCTGGAAATCTGATACCACTTGATAGAGGCTAAGGTGTCCCGATGTTTCGATGAGATGGTGGCTATCGTTTTCTGTGGGAGTGACCTTGACGATCCGACTACGAACGTGCGAGACGTCGCGCCTTAGCAATCGCTAAACCAACTTCCGAGGGTTATTGACCACGCCGGAGCACGATCAACCTGACCACGAGGGTCTGTTTCCTGCGAGCAAACGAAGAACAAGCAAGAAACTGAGATTGCAATCGGGATATTGCGAATATAAGATGAAAGCTTTATTGATCAAGGTGGGGTTCTGTGACGTCTTGGTCTGGTCGTTGGACACAAACGAAGTACGCGAAGTTGCAGCTATGGCGAACTTTTAATCTAAACAAAACCCAAAGTCTAAACGACGCCCTAAGGGCTGTATATATGGAGGAAGAGGGGGGAATTTCGTGGCCCTTGAGGGTGGGGTCCGAAACCAACCCTAACTCTTGTTTCCCCACACATACGGATCTAAAAATAGCCTATACTTAAGTATTTCGAAATTACATGGGCCTGGCCCATTAATAAAGTGACGCATCACCTAGAATAGCCTATGGACGAATATTATGAAGTGGCATCTTGTATATTTCGTCCAAGGCTTCATGCACTCCTTATGGCGGCTTCAAAGTCCTGAAATCATCACTTGTAACTCCGTTCTTGATCCCCTTGCGCATGCCATCAACTCCATGCGTGTTCTTGCTCCAATGTTCATCCTTCTCCAAGCTAGGCCCTTCATTTGTAAGCAAAACAAATGTATCCAATTTAGGCAGCATCATAATCTCATGAACATTAGAATCATTACCAAGAAACGAAAGTACCTGGTAATTTAATTGGCGTGCGCGAGCTCTAGTAATTGGTCCAGTATATGTAACAGTAGGGGCTGTGGATGTAACAATGGTATTGATGTCCTCATCAAAGGCCCAACATTGGTTTTACCTTCTGCTCAACATAATAACTTAACATGATAATAAACTTGACGCATAGGGAGTTAGCGCTACCCGAGGTTTGTTATCCAACCTAATACAGGGGCCCAGTGCTAATGGTGTTGGTCCCAAACTAGAGCACCGTGCGGGACCGCCTCTTGGCAACTTGGGGTATATGGTACCTGTACGCTTCGCTCATCCGTCGTGGCCTGAGGCGAGATACGTGCGGCTACTATTAGGGTGTCGGCATGTCGGGAGGTCTTACTGGACTTGTTTTACCATTGTCAAAATGTCTTGTGCACCGGGATTCTGAGTCTGATCGGAGGGTCCCGAGATGGAGGATTGTCTCCATGGATCGTGAGCTTGTCATGGGCTAAGTTGGGACACCCCTACAGGGTTTAAACTTTCGAGAGCCGTGCCCGCGGTTATGTGCCAGATGGGAATTTGTTAATAGCCGGTTGTAGTGGACTTGAACTAAACTCAGATAAAATACACCAACCGTGTGTGTAACTATGACTGTCTCTTTTCGGGTGCGTTCGAGAAGAGAACACGGTTCGGTTATGTTTGAACGTAAGTAGTTCAGGATCACTTCTTGATCATTACTAGTTTGCGATCGTTTGCGTAGTTTCTCATCTTACTCCTGTACTCGTAAGTTAGCCACCATACAATGCTTAGTCGCTTGCTACAGCCTCACAACTTATCCATTCCATACCCATTAAGCTTTGCTAGTCTTGATACCCATGGTAATGGGATTGTCGAGTCCTCGTGGCTCACAGTTTACTACAACAATAGTTGCAGGTATAGGTAATGCGATGACTTGATGTGAAAGCGATGCTTGATTGCTTTTGGAGTTCTTCTTCTTCGATCAAGGGATTAGGTTCCGGGTCAAGGAACCTGGGATTAGCAGGGTGGATGTCGTTCTTCTTTTTTTGTTTGATTTCATCCGTAGTCGGATCTTGCTCTTATGTATGATGATTGATGTGTATTTATGAACTGTTGTATTCATGTTGTAGCTTGTGGCAAGTGTAAGCCTTTATCTTGTATTCTCATCTATTCAATACATGGTATGTTGTAATGATATCCACCTTGCTAGGCGCTCGAAATGCGGTTGTGCCCCAATCATGAGTTCATCACGTCATTGGGATAGAATCGCATCTTGGGCGCTACAAGTAATACGTTCACCCACCGTATTATTTGCTGTCTTGAGAGAAGCCTCTAGGGAAACCTATGATCCTGGGGTCTATTTTCCATCATATAAGTTTCCGATCTACTCTTTTCCATCATATAAGTTTCCGATCTACTATTTTGCAATGTTTTACTTTCCGATCTATAATCCAAAAATATTTACTTTATCGTTTATCTATCTCTATCAGATCTCACTTTTGCAAGTAACTGTGAAGGGATTGACTACCCCTTTATCGCGTTGGGTGCAAGTTGTTCGATTGTTTGTGCATGTATTAGGTGATTTCTGCGTTGTCTCCTACTGGATTGATACCTTGGTTCTCAAACTGAGGGAAATACTTATCTCTACTTTGTTGCATCACCCTTTCCTCTTCAAGGGAAAAACTAACGCAAGCTCAAGAAGTAGTAGATGCTTGCATGCATCAGAACTAGCAGCAACAGTGGACGGTGCTGCGGCAAATTTGTCAACTGGCGGCTCATGAATCTCTGCATTAACGGATGTCGACAGCTTCGAGTGAATGCGTTCTAGTGGGTCTTTAGTACTGCGATTGGTCGAGTGTGAACTAGTCTTCTTTACCCTACAAAATTTGTGGAATGAAAAGACGACCATTAAACATAACACATGAAGGAAAAAAGATGAGATGCAGGAACAAGTGATTGCCATGTCAGTAAACTTAAAATGCCATGTGTGGTATGCCAGAGTTGCCATTTGAAACAAAGAAGGAATTGACATACATGTTGTACAATGGTTGCTATGTGTCAAAGTTAGTAGTGGCCATGCGGGACAAACAAGAGTTGGCATGTGTCAAAGTTAGTAGTTGCCATGCGGAACAAACAAGAGTTGCCATGTTGGAAGCAATAAGGTTGCCTATGATTACGGAATGCATCGAACAAATTTAGTGTGAAGATTATCAATGAGTTGTCATGCTCAACATGCTGCAATTACCATGAAAATTTCAAATAAAATGTATTCCATATTGCGACACATTGAAAATAGCTCGATCACAAAAAAATTCCAAAAAAGAAGAACCCACCTCCTGCTTGTTTTCCTCAAGTCTTCCAGCACAACAGGATCCCCGGTATCGAACGACGATGTGTGAGGAGACGATCGAGTGGATGTGACGGCAGCAGCAGTGGGTGCCCCTTGTTCAGCCGGGCAGAAACACGAGAGGGCATGGCTGCTTGTTTCTGTTTAATTGATCGGCCACCAGCTGTCGCCTCACTGCACGCAAAAGGAAAAAAAGAAAAATGCAAAAAGCCAAGTATGAGAACGCAAAATCATGGCGTACATATCACGAAAAGATGGTGGGATAAGAAGAGCGAGTGATACAATAATAAACAGCAAACCTCCTTCTAGCAGCAACAGGATCGATCCTACACCTCTTGCCACCAGGGCCCTAAGTACATCCTCTGGAGCCCTACCCCTCTTCGAGGGAGAAACAACCATGTCTCCCGTAACAGTTGAGGCAATGCCTCCCTCTGGTGGAGGAACATTCGTTGGAGCCTTACCGCTGTTACCTCCTACACGAACTTCCCGAGGTTCATCATGGTTAGTGTCATGTTACACATTCTCCGTGTCATCGTCACCATCCTTGCCGAGGCCAGCATCCAAGCCACCGAAAACATCCCCGAATAGCTCCTCTTGCGTGTCTGGGAGCTCCTGAGAACTATTGTAGTCGTACCGGCCACGGTAGTTAGTTGGAAGGTGTGTGCATTCTCCGATAAAAGATGCGAACTACCTCGCAACCGCATCGCTATCAGAACCATTTAATGATGTCCAGCCCTCGACCAACTTCCCAAGCAGGTTGGTCATGCCAAAAGCAAACTGCCCAACTAGGTGCTCAACAGGAGCCCTGGCCGGATCAGAACCAAAAAGTAACAATTTCAAACACATTGGTACATGTGTATAAAAAATAATGCAAAAAACGGTAAAAGAAGTCAAAGCAAGAAAAGATCATTGAAAAACAAATGCATGCTTAATTACCTCGGCGGGACAAGATGGAGCTAAATGCACATCCATCCACTTGCCGAAATTTTGTGGCCCACCAAACACACCATAGTCAATGGCTTGCTTGGCCATCAGCTGGAAAAACAGCAAAAAGGAGAGGTAAAAAAGAAACAGTGACTATGGTCATGGATCGCAGGAAAAAGGTTCGAGGGGGGAAACGGCATAGTTTCCATATGGAGACAACCATACTTGCCATGTGCAAAAAACCGTAGTAGCCAAGTGCTTTATGGTTTGTTAGCCATAATGAATGCATTGAGGTGGACGTATGGAATGCAAAGACATAGTTGAGTACACAGATTGGAATATGGATGAACTATGTTAAAAGCATGTGCGAACAGACAAATTACCATTAGGTGTAGGCGGCAGCCCTTCTGGTACATCTCATTTGCAAATGCATCATGCAGGAAGTCGGCAATGAATTTACACCAATTCATGTTTTTAACATCTTTCAGTTTCGCATGCACAAGATTAAAAAACAAACAACACATCAATATTAAGAAAACCTCAACTGGCAGGAACATGCTAGTACATGACATCAAAACAAAACATGGTAGGAAAAAGAATAGAAAAGGAACATTCACCAAGACAGGGAAGCACTTGTTGCTTGGGCGTAGCGATGTGGTAGGCACAAAGACAGACGAGATCAAGTACATTAATAGCTTCATCTTAAATACCTCGCCATGGGTTGTCATGCCCTCCAACGAAGTTGCAAGCAAACGTATTAGGCATGGGTGCCTTGCTAGGAAACAAACGAAGGAACAAAACTTCCTCAATCTCATTGTTCACCTCATAAGGAACATTGATTTCCCCATGGGGGACACCCAAGGTGTAGAAAACAAATTCATCGTCCAAAGGGAGTCTTCCACGTCCCGGAATGACAAATTCCCTGGATGGAGGGTCGTATATCTCACCGAGCCAATCACATACATGGTTCTCTAGATTTTGGCATCGAATATCCATCAATGCATGCATCCCCATCTCACCAGCAGCTTCCTTCTGATCATCACTAAAACCCTCGGTTAATATAGTTAGGTGTTTTGCGAAGCCCTATTGCGCGAGCATTTCTTCTTCTGTAGAACAGAAAAAGGTCATTCTTTCCATATTTAATATGCTAAAAATAACTACTGACAAATGAATGTAATCTCTATAGCACAATAAACAAGGGGGAAAAAGAACCTCGTCACCATCTTTCGTATGACCGGCCGCACGATTCCATGGCAGTGCCTCCATGAAGTTGTCATCATTGTCTTGCTGGTCGCCGCGAACCATGATGATACGGTAAGAACAAGTACACATAAGTAGAAACAAAAACACGGTCAAAAATGCAAAATAGATGCATGAAGTAACAAGGCAATGGATATCATCAACGACAAATGAAAACTGTCATGTTTGTCGGATTTCGGGTTCCGGCAGACCCTTGAGGTTCGAACACTGGGGTGCGCACGGAGATTTTGCCTCCTACCTACCTGCACCCCTCCGCCTTGCTAAGATCTAAGCAATGGGAAGAACAACTCGAATGACACAGGTTTTATACTGGTTCGGGCCACCGTTGTGGTGTAATACCCTACTCCAGTGTGTGGTGTGGTGGATTGCCTCTTGGGCTGATGATGATGAACAATACAAGGAAGAACAGCCTTGTGAGGGTCTGCTCTTGGCTGGGGCGATGAACTGCTGGGAGGAGTTGCATCACCCTTCTCTCTCTCTCTCTCTTTCCTTCTCTTTTCCTTTTCTCGTCCTTTTTCTCTTCGTTCGTCCCTCTTGTTCTATGGGTGGTTGGTCCTATTTATAGAGGCCCTGGTCCTCTTCCCAAATATCGAGCGGGAAGGGAGCCAACAATGGCAGGCTAATTTGAAGGGGGACAGCTAGTACTAGCTATCCTGACAAAAGTAGTCTTCGCCTGCACAAAGCTCTGGTGGTGACGCCGTCTTGGGCTCCACAATGACCTTCGTCTTGCAGTCCTCCTGGTCTTGGTCTTGTTGCACTGAAATGGCAACCTTTGCCTAATGCCTCGGTACTCCGCGGCTGCGCTTGCTCCCTTTGCACCAAAGAGGAAAGGAGGACGCTGCGCGGGCTGGCACCCGCCTGGCGCCTTCAGTCGTCATGGCTTGCGTCACGGGCACCTCGTGAGGTACCCCACCTTGCTCTCTCCACCTCCTCGCGAGCCAGCCTGATGAGGCCGTGCCTGAGGAAGCTCCATGTCGTCCGCCCCGCAAGGCTTGGACCCTCGCGAGGGTCTTGGGTCTGTGTTGGTGAAGATGGGCCGTGCTGGGCCCCCCTTTGAGCCACGCCGCAGGCCACAGGCAGGCAAGTCTGGGGACCCCCGTTCCCAGAACACCGACAGTAGCCCCCGGGCCCAAGGCGCGCCCAGACTTGGCCGTGCAGGGAGGCGGAAGGGCAAGAGCGAAGCGCCGCGGGCCCTAACAGCCTGCGGCCTTGGGCGCCGCGTGGCGGTCGATTGGACGTGGGCATCTCCACTTCCCCATGGCGCCTCAGCAACTGCACGGATTGGACAAGTCCCTGCATGCAAAGCGGGTCATGATTACCTGCGATCGTGGAGGTCGACGGTTGGCCTTCGCCGCCATAAGTACGGAACGGCGCACGCCCTTCCAGTTCATCCCCCCTTGCTTCTCCTTCTTCCCGGTCCTTGCTCCGTCTTCCTGCGATGGCTCCGATCCGCCAGTTCTCGATGGAAGAGAAGGGAAAGGCTCCCCGAGAGGAACCTGACCCGCTCCCGCCGAAGAAACGGCTCGTCCCCCGTGGCCCGGACGAGGGGGCCATCAGGTGGTGCCGAGGCCTTGGTGCGAGCGGGCACCACCGGGGTTCCCGCTTCCCTTGTATGCCCACATCGAGGGCCCTGAAGGAGCTGATGCTGATCGCCACGGGCGGCGCCGCCGTCGGCGCCGACGGGTCACGAAGGTGTGGGTCGTCCTCCCTGGGGTCCACACCGAGGGCTCCTCCCGAGAGCTCGTGCTCCATGTCGCCATGCCTCCTCAGTCTTGGATTCGCCTTCCTCCCTTCTTCGCCTCCATTGTCCCGCAGGGGGAGCCCCTGGAGCTTTGGCTGCAGCACGCCGGCTGTAGCACCCTCACGACCGAGGCAGAGGTCGCGGTCATTGCCCCGGGCGAGGTCTTCATGACTCGAGGCTGGAGCAAAATCACCCGGGTTTGCAGGACAAGAGGTGCCTTCGCGATCCACTTGGAGTACGACGGTGCTTCGGTGATGTTCTTCAAGGTCTTTGATGCGAACGGGCGCCGGCTGGAGTGCTGCCCCGGGAGAGGTGGCCCGGACCCTGCTGCGGCAAGGACTAGGCCCGCCGACCGCTCCCTTGCCGGCTCCTCAGACGGTGGAGGCGTCAGAGGTTCCAGCGACTCCGGCGAGCTCTTCGCGACTCCGGAGACGAGCGACAACAGCTACGAGCCCCCGAGCCGGCACCGCTCCTAGAGCAGGGCGGGCTCGTCAGGCCGCCGCCGACTCTGATCTGGATGGGGTTGGCGCCGGTGCTTGACGGCCCACTGTTGATGATGGCGTCTTCTGCAGGGGCACGCGTAGTTAGTGTCCCTTTAGGATCTATTCCCTGCGAGGAATCAAAGACGCGTCCGTGGGGGCTTGTAAGGTGCCTGTGATCATGTTTTGTTAATACAACCCTTGTCGTAGAATTGTGCGAGTTTCTCATTCTGTCTTAGCTTTGTCCTCCCTTTCGAACCTCACGAGGGCTTAGTGCTCTGCGCCGACAGGTCCCAGTCCCAAGGCGGCTTCAGCCATCGCTGGTATGCCAGGTCGCGATGCCGTGGTTAAGGCCAGGAGGTGAGCGACCCGGAGTCTGGTAAGAGCCCCTGAGTCGCGATGCTCAGGAGGTCCCCTTTGGCGCACAAGCAGCCGTCGTTCGGTGAGAAAGGAGAGCGGTGTCGTTAACACGGGATTGCATTAGGTGCGGGGGTGGTGCCACGGTAGCTGCTGCTTCCGGGTGGTGACTTATCTTGAGAATCAGGGGTCGCTCTCTGGCGTGTCACCGGGTCCGTGCATCGGCAGGCGCGAGGTTGCTCGGCGAGGTCCTCGCGTGTCCCTCCCCTCTCGCCTTTGCTCCCCTTTCTGCTCTACGTCCTCGGGTCCCGGCCCTTGAGCGAGTCTCAGCCATTGCTGGTATGCCAGGTCGCGATGCCGTGGACAAGGCCAGAGGGTGAGGGCTGGATAGCCAGTAGGAGCCCTGAGTCACGATGCTCAGGCACCCCCCCTTTAACGTGCAAGCGGTTCGCGCGGATGAGAGTGAAGGAGACATCGCAAGGGCCTCGCCTGACGCAGCTCCTTCAGGAGATCCTGTAGACCCATCATAGAAAAAATGAGGGGTTGCCATGACAATTGACAGTCAGCTGTTGGTTTCTTCCGAGGGGTACGAGGCACTGAAGGCTTGACGAGGTGGCGCCATGCGGGGCTGCCGCGGCCAGAGCTCAGCCATTCAGGTTTGTCGGCGTTGCAGGGACGGACCCATGCGCAAGCGTCGTGCCGTTTGAGAGCAGTTCCGTCAGTTGGCGTCAGTTGAGCAGGCAGCTAGGTCGAACACATTAGCCGCGAAGGAGTGGATTCATTCAAATAGATGCTGGGAAGGCGGACATCACTGGGTCTGGCCCGAGCGACTTGGGGATCATGCAGCCCGAGGGGCGCCCCCAACAAGGTAAGCTAACAACATGAAATAAAAGGGATACATGCCGCAGGGACGGACCCACGCGGCCTGGGAATAATGCAGCCCTGGGGGGCGCTCCCAGCTGGAAGTAAAACTTGAAAGATGTCACCTAATGACGTTGAGGACGAAGGGGTGTTGGTGTAGCAGACTCGGTGGCCTGCGGAAGCCGATCCTCACGAGCCCCCAGGCCCAGGGGCCTCAGGAGGCTCCGGAGGCGCTGGTGGCTCCCTGCGGGCCATCTCCATCTCAGCCAGGGCTGCGGAACGCCTGGCCTCTTGTGCCTCCATGATGCCCCTCATGAGGCGCTGGTACGTGACAGCCGCGTTCGGCAAGCCGTAAGGCATGCAAACGCAGCTATGGGGTGGACCTCCACAGCGCCCCACTCGCGAGGGCCAGAGGCGTTCCAGAGAGGCGACTCGGTTGAGCCCTGGTATGTCGATGCAGACGCGCAGCCCACCACCCTCGCCTGGATGGGGAGCCACTACTGGTAGACGACGGCCGCCTTTCATGACCCTTGACTCCTGTAGCTCCTGAATGGCCTTGCTGACGAACTCCTGAGGGTCTGGCTCTCCTTGCCTTACTCCTTCTTGAGGGAAACGTGCTTCGAAGCACACCTCCATGTGGTGCCCAAGCGCCTCCCTCGTGACCCTAGCCAGGTCGGTGGCCCTCCAGGGGAGAGCCCCTAAGCCCTGCCTGAGGAGGGCGACGGGCGCGCTTTCCTATGCGATGGAAGGAGGTTCCCCCTGGGCAGGCACGGGCCCATCGGGGCCTGCCTCCTGAGGGGCTGGGCCGGACAATGTCTTCTTCTTCTTGGGGGCGGTCTCGGGAAGCCTCCTGCTTCCGCGATCTGGGTCTTCCAGTGACGCGGCCTGAAAGGCTCGTTCCAGGGAACACACCGCGTCCTTCTCTTCACAGGGCACCATGATGACTCCGCCACTTCCTGGCATCTTGAGGATGTTGTAGCCGTGGTGAGTTACGGCCATGAACTTGGCCAGCGCCGGGTACCCAAGGATGGCATTGTACGGCAGGCGAATGTGAGCGACGTCGAAGTCGATGAGCTCGGTGCGGTAGTTGTCGCGTGCCCCGAAGGTGATAGGGAGGTGGACCTGCCCAATCGGGACCGTGGAGCCGTCGGTGATTCCGGAGAAGGGCTTGGTTGGCTGAAGCTGGTTGTAGGGCACTTGGAGATTGTTGAATGTTTCCACGGACAGGACATTGAGCCCTGCCCTGCCATCGATGAGGGTCCTGGTGACCACCATGTTGCTGATGATTGGGGAACAAAGCATCGGGAGGACTCCGGCTATAGCCACACACTTGAGCTGATCTGCTGAGCTGAACGTGATGGCGCACGCCGACCACCTGAGAGGGCGCGTGGCTTCAAGCCTGGGGAGGACTGCATTCACTTCGCGGGCGAACTGCTTGAAGATGCGTTGAGAGGCTGGGGCCTGAGCCCCGCCCAGGATGCAGGCGATCGCGCGCGGCTCCTGGAAGCCCCCAGCCCCCTCGTCTTGGTGGCGGTCCTCGTTTCTCCTTGGCTGTGGCGGCAGCGAGGGAGGCCTGCGTTGCCATGCGGGCGATCCTCACGAGGCTGATCCCTCTAGTCTCCCTCCCGAGGCGGGTCTTGCCAGCGATCCTCGTGAGGTTGATCGCGCGACCCTTGGCGCGGGCCACGGTCTTCCCAGCGTCCTGCGTTCCTTCCTCCTCCTCGACCGTAGGCCCGGTCACCGCGGTCGGGGCGACGGCCGATCCTTCCTTCTCGCACGGCTCGGAGCTCTTGACATTCGTTGGTGTTGTGGGTGTGGAGGTCATGGTACACACAGTACCGGCTGCCCTTGGAAGGTTCGGGCTGATCTCTTCCCCGCTTGGTGTCTGGTTCTGCCGCGAGCACGGCAGCCCCCTTGCGCTTCACGTCCTTGGCCTTGGGCTTCTTCTCTTCTGGGTCTGCGGCAGGCAGCTCGAGGAGGGAGAGACGCCCTTCCTCAGCCCTGGCGCACTTGGTCGCCAAGTTGAATAGCTCCAAGGAAGTGCACAGGTCTTCATGCATCGCCAGCTCCTCCTTCATCTTGACGTCGCGCACGCCGTCGGAGAAGGCTGAGATGATGGCCTCCTCAGTCACCTTGGGAATCTTGAGGCGTGCGTTGTTGAAGCGCTGGATGTACTTCTACAGGGTCTCCCCGGGTTGTTGCTTGATGCGGTGCATGTCGCTCATGGCGGGTGGCCGGTCGCGAGTACCTTGGAAGTTGGCGATGAAGCGGGTGCGCATCTCGTCCCAGGAGGAGATCGTGCCTGGAGCCAGGTTCAGGAGCCAGGGGCGGGCCCCGTCCTTGAGCGCCATGGGAAACCAGTTCGCCATGACCTTCTCGTCTCCGTTGGCAGCTTCGATGCCCAACTCGTAGAGCTGGAGGAACTCCGTAGGGTCGGCCGTGCCGTCGTAACGAGGAGGCAGGTCCGGCTTGAACTTGCCGGGCCACGCGACGCTGCATAGCTCGGTGGTGAACGCACGGCAGCCTGCTGTGGCCACGGGAGGCCTTGGGTGACGAAGAGCTTGGTCTTGCACGTCCCCACGCGCTGCAGCTGGGTCTTGACGTGCGGGAGCAGGAGCAGGGTCGCGACGTGCTGGGGCAGGGAGCGCCCGGGCAGCTTCTTGCGGGGGAGGGACTTCTTGGCAGCTCTGCTCTTGCCGCTCTAGCACCTGACGGAGCGGGTTCCGCCCAGGGGCCACGCGCCTTGGAGCCATGGCGCCTTCTTGTGGAGGAGGCGGCTGGGGCGCCGTCGGAGCTTCGTCGCCCACGCGGGGCGGGGTGCGGTGCAGCGGAGCGGACGGCGCAGGAGAGCCCCCTTCGACGCGGACGAGCTCGGCGACGCGGTCGAGCCATTCTTCGTAGACGTCGTAGACGGGACGGTAGCGCAGGAGCTCGTTTGCCGCGATGAGTGCAGCTCGAGCCTCCATGGGTGCGCGGAGCGCGCGGGACGAAGAACCAGCTGGGGTGAGCGAGGGAGTAGCGGTGCGGCCGTCTTGCCGCACGGACGGATGCTGAGACGATGCTTGCTTCTCGTCCCCCACTGGGCCGGTGGCAGCGTTGATGGTAGGTGATGGGGAACGGCGAGGACGCCCGTCGACAGGAGCCGTCTGGGTAACGCGGGAAGCGAGAGCGGCCCGGCGCTCGGCGCGGGCCCGACGAGCGTCAGACATGGGCGCCATGGTCGGAGGAGAACGGGGCGATGGAAGACGAATTTCGGTGCACCCCTACCTGGCGCGCCAAATGTCGGATTTCGGGTTCCGGCAGACCCTTGAGGTTCGAACACTGGGGTGCGCGCTAAGATTTCGCCTCCTACCTACCTGCACCCCTCCGCCTCGCTAAGATCTAAGCAATGGGAAGAACAACTCGAATGACACAGGGTTTATACTGGTTCGGGCCACCGTTGTGGTGTAATACCCTACTCCAGTGTGTGGTGTGGTGGATTGCCTCTTGGGCTGATGATGATGAACAATACAAGGAAGAACAGCCTCGCGAGGGTCTGCTCTTGGCTGGGGCGATGAATTGCTGGGAGGAGTTCCGTCACCCTTCTCTCTCTCTCTTTCCTTATCTTTTCCTTTTCTCGTCCTTTTTCTCTTCGTTCGTCCCTCTTGTTCTGTGGGTGGTTGGTCCTATTTATAGAGGCCCTGGTCCTCTTCCCAAATATCGAGCGGGAAGGGAGCCAACAATGGCGGGCTAATTTTAAGGGGGACAGCTAGTACTAGCTATCCTGACAAAAGTAGTCTTCGCCTGCACAAAGCTCTGGTGGTGACGCCGTCTTGGGCTCCACAATGACCTCCGTCTTGCAGTCCTCCTGGTCTTGGTCTTGTTGCACCGAAATGGCAACCTTTGCCTGATGCCTCGGTACTCCGCGGCTGCGCTTGCTCCCTTTGCACCAAAGAGGAAAGGAGGACGCTGCGCGGGCTGGCACCCGCCTGGCGCCTTCGCTCGTCATGGCTTGCGTCACGGTCACCTCGTGAGGTACCCCGCCTTGCTCTCTCCGCCTCCTCGCGAGCCAGCCTGATGAGGCCGTGCCTGAGGAAGCTCCGCGTCGTCCGCCCCGCGAGGCTTGGCCCCTCGCGAGGGTCTTGGGTCTGTGTTGGTGAAGATGGGCCGTGCTGGGCCCCCCTTTGAGCCACGCCGCAGGCCGCAGGCAGGCAAGTCTGGGGACCCCCGTTCCCAGAACACCGACAATGTTTACCCAAAAAATATGTTGGGTCAAAAGGAGGGAGTTGCCACCTGCAAACTGAAAATAGAGTAGGGGGAATTGCCATGTAACACTTATGCATGGCAAATAATATCTTACGATAAAGTGGGAGTTGCCATGTGCTCCTAAGAACAAATAGGCAGCTGCCAATAGAAACACTAAAGAATAGGCATGGCAAATAATGTCTTGCTGTAAAGAGGTACATGTCGTCTGCTTAAAAGCACAGTAGGAAATTGACCTCGTGGATCACTGCAGAAATATGGCAACTGACAATTTTGGGTTCAATAAGCAGTTGCCATCTACTGCAATACACAGTGTGGCAAATTGTATCTGAACCAATAGATTTAGGTTGCCATGTTTGCACAAAACAACATGGCAAATAAAGTCTTTGTGTAAAAACAGGTAGTTGTCGTCTGCTTACAAGCACAGTAGGTAAAATTGACCCCTAAATCAGTGCAAAAACATGGCAACAGACAGGTTGGGTTCAAATAGGTAGTTGCCATCTAGTAGGCAAGTTGTAGCTAAACCAGTAGATTCAAGTTGCCATGTTTGCACAAAACATCATGGCAATTAAGTCAGTTTCGTGGAACACCAAACTGCCATTAACCTACAAAACGAAATGCAGATAACTAAATCTAGGGTTCATACCCTACTCTCAAGCCCGGATTTCGATCACAACATCACCCCTAAAAAACTGAGAATCATTGCCTACGAGACCATCAAACTAACAAAAGACAGCAGAATCGCTGCAAGCTAGACTTGAAAATGCCTAATATCTGAAAAAAAAAGATCAGCGCGGAACGAGCGAGCCTCACCAGCGGGACTTCCACCGCGGTGGCAACAGAGCTAAGTAATGTTGGCCTAATGGCACACCTGCGACTCCCCTGCCGACGGGGAGCACTCAAGCGCCCTGAAATCCACCCGAATCTCGAAGGATTCGAGCAACATGTGAACCGGGAAGAGGGGAGGTAGATTGGAACCAGTAGAAGCTTTGATATCTTACCTCTGCATGGTGACTGCTCCAATGACGACACTCCGGTTGCCTGAACACCAGTGACGGCCACGAAGACCCTTGACTCTTCCGCCGCCGCCTCCCACTCTCCTCTGATCCACCTAGAACTTGCCATTGCTCTCGAATGGGAGTGGTGGTGTGGGGACATGGGAAGTAAAGAAGGGCAAGGTGGGGAAACTGCAACGTGGGGGAGGGGAAGAGCGGACGAGGGAGGGGATTAACAAGAGACGTGTGCGGTATGCGGGCATGACAACAGTTCCACCGCACGTCCAATTGGCAACCGTGACCTCTCCATGCGAGAAACAGGCGTCCAGGCGAAACTGCTAAACACCCACACACCGTCCCCTTCCTACATGACACACAAATTCTTCCAAGTTGTGTCAATATTTGTGCATACTCGAATGGATGATGATCCACGCGTGTGGGCGAGTTGAAAAACTGCCACACGTGTGGGCGTTATCATTAGGGAAAACTTAAAACACATGGATTGATCTAGGCACATAAAACTGGAGTCTTTGCTTAGTTACCAAACAGCAGCAACACGATGAGAGGCTTCAACAACCATAGTTAAAAGGAACAATAGTTAACAAGTTGCAGTATTTATAGAACTTTATTTTATTATCATCAACAACCAGAATAAGAAATAGACCTTTTGATGTGAACTAGTTGAACCATCAGCTTCAGGTTACTAGATAAACAAGGCAGGTTCATGTGATCTAGATGAACATGCAGTCCCAATGGGGATACCATGAAAACGAAGGTTGTACATCAAAACTACATGCTAGCAACGGGCATATTAAATAGAAGCAGAATTTGAGTTATTCCATTTCAGCTCTCAGCCACATAAGAGCAGTCTCTGATCTGGCACTCATGAAAATCTATCAGTTATCGGGGAACATGAAGACTCGGAAAGCCTTGACTTCTTCTTTAGGTGTGATATCCATTGTTTTCAGCAAATCGATGCCGTTTTTGATAGAGTACTCATCCACAACCCTTGGCTTCTTCCTCTCATCCTCCACATGCTTCGCCCTCATTTCCATGTACTTCTCCATCATTGCAGGCACATCACCATTCGCCCCCCTCCATCTCTTTGGTTCTCTCTCTTCTCCATTTCTTGAGGGTGCAGTAGCCAAATTTGGCTGAGTTTGTTGGGGCTCCACAGCAATGTGTTCTTGCATGTACACCTCCTCAACATCTTCATTAATCTGCACCCTTTCTCCTCCAATATTCTCACCATCAGCTAATGTTTCTCCTTGATTCTCGCCGACTCCTCCAAGATTCTCAAGATGTGATTGGTTTGAGCAATGTGATGACTCGATAGAGGTGGAGTTATATGTCCCTTCTGCAGTTTGGCCTATAAGTTGAAGTGACAATCAAATATAAGATTTCAAACTAGAAGAGTAAACAAACATAAAACAATGACATGATTATATGAATGAAGTTGATAACTAACCATCATGCAATTCTCCCAAAGCATCCAAAAAAGGGAACGCTTTTGTCTTGAACTTTCTAGCTTTAGGGTGTGACTACATAGTTGACAAGACAATGATATTAGAGCATGCAACAAGTAATGAAGCTTTTAGGGAATAACAATGACATTCTTACTATGATGATGTTTTTCTAAAGTGGTGGATCTGCTAGAATCTTGCACGGGCGGTCATCCCATGAAACATCACTTTGCTTCCTTATCTCTCTGATCATCTTATATTATATTTTTAACTCTTTCTCCTTTTCTTGGATTTTCTTCTTCTCGTACCTAGCATAAGGATTCTTTTGGTGGAATTTCTTCACTATCATATTCCATGCTTCAGAGCTCCATCCATTTTGACCCTTATGTTTAGGTGTATCATGCTCATGAAGCAAGTCCACAATATCTTTCTCAAGGCTTGCATTCCATTGTGCTCTATCTTTTGCATTTCCACATAGCATGTTAATGTACCTTTTTCTATCTTAACTATTTTGGTTTTAAGAAAATAAAGTCTCGACTAGAGAAATAAAGTCACAGCTAGTTTATTACCTTTGGGAGACCCTCTCCTCCTCTTTGTCACACTCCATGTAGGAGGTGATGCTCTATCCCTTTCAACAGCTTTTTTGAGGAGGCTCAACCTTGGTGACCCTCGTGTAGTCATCATAGTGACTTCTGAACATTATTCATGGCATGAACAACAGGAAAAAACATAATCTTTTGTTACTACTACACTACAAATGAAAATATAAGTTATGCATGTTGATAATCAACCCACATTAGATGAGCAATGGCATCTCTAAGGTTGTCACCTTCATGGTTGATTTGATGATTTTCAGGAATACCACCATCAGGAAGATCCACAAAATTCATGACAGGTGTCGGTGTCAAAAACGGTGGATCTCGGGTAGGGGGTCTCGAACTGTGCGTCTAGGCGGATGGTAACAGGAGACAAGGGACACAATGTTTTACCCAGGTTCGGGCCCTCTTGATGGAGGTAAAACCCTACGTCCTGCTCGATTAATATTGATGATATGGGTAGTACAAGAGTAGATCTACCACGAGATCAAGGAGGCTAAACCCTAGAAGCTAGCCTATGGTATGATTGTTGTATGATGAAGTTGTCCTACGGACTAAAACCCTCCGGTTTATATAGACACCGGAGAGGGTTAGGGTTACACAAAGTCGGTTACAATGGTAGGAGATCTTGAATATCCGCATCGCCAAGCTTGCCTTCCACGCCAAGGAAAGTCCCATCTGGACACGGGACGAAGTCTTCAATCTTGTATCTTCATAGTCCTGGAGTCCGGCCGAAGGTATAGTCCGGCTACCTGAACACCCCCTAATCCAGGACTCCCTCAGTAGCCCCTGAACCAGGCTTCAATGACGACGGGTCCGGCGCGCAGATTGTCTTCGGCATTGCAAGGCAGGTTCCTCCTCCAAATTCTTCATAAAAGTTTGTAAACACCAAGAGTAGTGTCCGGCTCTGCAAAATAAGTTTCCACGTATTGCCACAGAGAGAATAATATTAACACAAATCTAATCTACTGACATATTCCGCAGCGTGACATCGCACTATGGCCAAGCCTTTATCCGAATCGTTTTCATTTTTCCACCTCAGCGTGTTTCGCGAGGCGGTTTCCTTGGCACGTCTTGTCAAAGCAGAGATCGTGTCCCCTTTATTTACGGGATTCTCATTAATACGGACGTGGGTAACCCAATCGTGCCTGTTAGCACGTCTTCTCGATTAAAGGCGAGTCCCAAACGATTACGGGGAGGGCTCCTGGTATTCAACCTCTTATAAAGAGACCAGGGCCTTACTCCTTTGCCCCAATCTCAAAACAAGTTCGCCCGTCGCCTCGAGTTCCAACACCCTAAGCTCCAGATTCCAGGCACTTCAGACCTTCGACAATGTCCGGTTCCGACCTTCAAGGCCGATGGATGCCTTCCTCCGTCACGGAGGAGGACGTGCTAAAGTTGAGAGAGGCTAAGTTCTTGACCACCGAAATTTCACATAGGTTTCCTGCTCAAAGGCAGGCTATCCCCAATCCCCAGCCCGGTGAGAGCGTAGTGTTCATGTATCACTTCCTTCGGGGGTTAGGCTTCCCGATGGATCCCTTCGTGAGGGGGCTGATGTTCTATTATGGGTTGGAATTTCATGACTTAGCTCCGGAGTCCATCCTCCACATTTCCTGATTCATCGTTGTGTGTGAAGCGTTCCTCCGTGTTACTCCTCACTTTGGATTATGGCTCAAGACTTTTGGAGTGGAGCCGAAGATGATCGAGGGACGGCACGCAGAGTGCGGAGGCACTCTCATAAGCAAGAATGCTGATGCTCCATAGCCCGAGGGCTCCTTTCAAGAGGAGCTTGGCTTGTGGCAACGAGAGTGGTTCTATATCACCGCTCCCAGGAGCGCCAAGTGGGCGGCGCCTCCTGCCTTCCGCTCGGGTCCCCCACCACGGCTAGCATCATGGGTCAACAAAGGATTAGATTGGGGGTTATCCAAAGACGTGCCCTTGTTGCAGGGCCGCATCAGGGATCTCTTAGAAAGAGACCTCAACCTGGTCAAGGTGACGCGGGTCATGCTGATTCGCCGAACACTACCCGGCAAACGTCGCTCCCTTCGTCTGTGGGAGTTTACTCCAGAGGGACCACGAGCTCTCCAGCATTTTATGGGCGCAACGCCCGCGGAGATGTATAAAATGTTCTTCGGATCACAAGCAATGTGTCCGGATTTGACCGAGGACGCAGGTTTAAGCTGCAATCGCCCGGATACTCAAGTAAGTAACCTTGTGCCCGGACTCGCTATCCGTAAAATTGTCATAAATTCACCCCTAAAAGAGTTGTCCTTTTAAACAGGAGTGGGTAGCGAAGGCAAAGCTGATCAGTTGTCCGGCTCCCCTTCCTGAGACCAGCCTAGATCCCGTGCTAGTCAGGATGTTGAAGATCGTGCCTTTGGAGGGAAGTGAGGGGGAGGACAAGGAAACTATGGCCTCCTCGAAGGAGGCTGCTCCGAAGGGAGGAACCGACAATTCCTCTCCTAAGGGGAAGAAGAGGGCCGCCTCTGACGACCCAGAGACCACGGCCTCAAAGCGGGGGAAAAAGTCCTCGTTAGAGGGTCCGCCGCCGGGGAGATCCTCGGCCAAACTACGCCCTTAAAGGGATCAGCCCTCCAGCGAGCCGTAAGTAGAGAAAGATTTTCCTTTAGAGGAATGAGAGAAATCCTTGCTTTTTATCTGAGAAGATTAACCAAAATTTTACTTTATAGCTCGGACCTTAGCCCTTCTCAGCAGAGCTCGTCTTCGGGGGATCTTCTTCCGGAGATGATGGAGAGTGGAACGCCTCCCCCTGCCGTACCTCCTGGCGAGGCGGGCGACCCTGAGGTGTCGTCACAGAGGGTTTCTCCGAATCTGGCAGGGGTGGAAGGTAGCCATGTGGCCCCCCAAGGTTCTCCGCGTCCGGCCTTCGATGGAGGTCATAGGACGAGTCCGGCACCGTCCGGTGCGCGGTCGGAGGAGCTGATGATTCTGCTGGGGCGAGCTTCTATCTCAGAGGAGCACCGTGCATTGATGGGTTCGGTGATTGGAAGGATTTCATCCGCAGAAAGCGGATTGCATGAGGCCGTCAGAAGTTTGCTGACGGGTTTTGAGGTACGTTTGATAATGTACTTCTTTGTCAGTTGCGCATAAACAAGATGCGCCCCGTGTAGATAGTAGCCCCTGAGACTCTGTGCGTTGTCAAAATTGACGGCGCGCAGAGGATCATAACCCCAGGTCTAAAATGTCGCCTTTGTATACAGGTGGCGAAGCGTCTGGAATCGAGCCGAACTGATGATTTTGCCGAACTAAAGCGGCAACTTGACGTGGCAGATGCCGACATCGCGCTCGTCAACGAGCGGCTTGATGAGGCTCAAGGTATGCAATTCCTCGGGCAGCGTTTGGTAAGAGGAGCGTTATGCCAGTATCTTACAATGTGTGTGCTTGACGCAGATGGTGCGTCCGCCGTGGAGAGTCTCTGGGCGGAACTTGCCCGAGTTAAGGAACAAGCCAGGAAAAGTGATGCGGCTGCCGAGAAGGCCCTTGAAGAGCTGACAGCCGAATAGGCTGCTCACTGTCGGAGCAAGAAGGAGGTGGCCGAGATGGCCGTGAAGTTAAAAAGTGCTGCTAACCGTTGCAAGTTTCTTGAGAAAGAAGACCGGGCGAGACAGACGGACTTAGAGAAGGCCGTTGCTGATGCCAAAGATGCTCGCTCTGCGATGAGAGCTGCGAAGGAGGAGCTGCGGAGGAAGTTTTGTGATCCAAAGTTTGCTCTGTTGGACCGGATGTGGAGTGCGGAGGACACCTATCTGGATTTGGCAGCGAGTGCTGCTAATGCGACCGAACACGTTCGAGATCAAGAAGATCGCGAAGTGGAAAGGCTTTTCTGGTCGCAGTTTCACAATCCAGAGCGTCCGCTGGCAGTGGACGATCGTCTGGCTCAATGGGCCGAACTGAATAGATTGTCCGGACTCGCCATGAAGTACGTCATGGGTCATCTATGGCCGGGGAGATCGGAGCCGAAGAGTTATTTCAGCTTGGTGCAGCAATTCCTTGGCGCGGTGCCACGTATCAATGCGATGAAGAGGTCAGCATGCATAGAGGGCACACGGATGGCTCTTGCCCGTGTCAAGACATACTGGGCAGAGATGGAGACCACCGTTGTTGCATCCCGAGATTCGGACAAAAGCCGAGTACCCTCCGAGCACTATTTTCAGGAAGTCCTTGAAGGCGCTCGTGTAATAGAGGCACAGTGCTCGAAGGATGCTATGTTCTGATAGCATATGTAATTATAAAGCAATATTTTGATGAATTGTAGTAGCCTTTTATACTTGTGCCTGCAAGTATTTGGGACACCTCCTGTGTGGCCGTTTTAAGATATATATACAAAATCTGAAAGATTGCAGTCGTTGGCTTCAACCCCCACGCACATAGTGCGGGGGTGCTCGCAGAAGGCGTATTTTCACACTTAATCCAACGTCTTGGTCCTACAAAGGAGGTGATAGCACAGCGAGCTAGGCAACCGGACTATAATGCTTTAACACTTTCACTTAGCCATAGGAGCTTGACAATGGGACTATTTAGGTAGCCCCCGGTGGCGACTGCACTCGCCCGAATTCGGGGCGCGTATGTGCCTGGCCAGGAAACGGCCCTTCGTTAATGCGGAGGAATCCTACAGATTCCGGAGAGTCATCGAGTGGTTGACCAGTCTCACGCCATATCATGACAGTCGGTTTTCGGCTTTCTCTACTGAGGTGCTCGCCTGGCCGAACCAGGGCACAATCGCAGTAGTTCTCCTGGTGCCGCCTTAGCCGATAGAGCGGAACGTAAGGCGGCCGAACACAGGAGCCGGGCAACCCAACATTTGACCAAAATCATGACTTGGAGCTGATGCATATAAGGCCAAACTCGCGACGCCGAACACTCCCTAAGGTATTCGGTCTTTGTGAGAGCGGGCGAGGTAACGCCCTGAGGTATAATCCCCTAGTGTCCAGGTACGCGCAAGAATTCTGACGTGGCCACATGCCAAGACGCCAGCCTCCTCCTTGGTCATAGAACCAGGGGATGTGTACCAACAAGAGACAGTAAAAAAGGTTTACGCAGGGTCTTAATCTGAAAAGAATCCTTGTAACGGGTCCCTACTGCACGTGTATGCCTGTGTCTCCGTTGTGCCGTATCCTGGACGGGCGCGGCACAACGTTCATCTGTAAAAAGAGAGCAACTAAGTTGAAAAAGGGGCGTGCCGAACAAAAGTTATATGAAATAAACAAAGTGTAAAGTAAAATAAGAAAAATTGAGCTTTATTGTCTCTTATTTTATACGTGTGAAGCCCCTAGTGCAGGGGTATATGGCCACTAAGCCTTTATCAACGATACGTTTGTGCCGGACTCGTCTATCCGTGTCCGTGGTCTTAATGACTTGTTCCGATGTTCTGGCTGGTGAAGTCGTTGTATTGTGGGGCTGTTAAAGCGGCCGTACAATCCTCCGTTTGGGGGAGGTGTTCTCACTGCTTCCCCTTTAAGGAGATGATGCCGCGTGGACCGGGCATCTTAAGCGTAAGAGATGCATAATGCGGTATTGCGTTAAAGCGGGCGAAAGCTTCGCGTCCCGGTAGTGCTTGGTAGAGACTTGAGAATGGGACGATGTGGAAAGTCAGCTTTTCGCGACGGAAGTTATCAGCAGAGCCGAAAATAACCTCGAGCCGGAGAAAACCCATGCAATGGGTGTCCGGACCTGGTGTTACTCCTTGAAAGGAGGTTTTGCTCTGGAGAATTCTTTTTGGGTCGATCCCCATGTGGCGGATTGAGTCCTGATATATCTGGTTGAGTCCGCTGCCACCGTCCATAAGGACATTTGAAAACTGGAGTCCGCCAATTATTGGATCGAGTACCAGGGCAGTCCATCCTGGGTTCCTGATACTTCTAGACTAATCCAAATGATCGAAGATGATTGGTTTTGACAACCAGTGGCGGGATTCCTTTGGGATAGGCCGTGGGGCGCGTACCTTTACGGGCGCCGCATGTTTTGTTATGTGGAGTAAGTTTACTGTTTTTACTTGTTGTGGAAAATTCTTTTGTTTCCTGGTACTCTGCTTTTGGGGTTCGTCCTCGTCTTCGCTTGGTGTGTCGAGCCCCTTGTGTTCGGCATTGAGTCTGCCGGATTGTTTGAAAACCCAACAATCTCTATGGGTATGGTTAGCAGGCTTTCTGGGAGTGCTGTGTATTTGACATATCCTATCCAAGATTTTGTTTAGGTTGGATAGGTCGTCCCTGTTATCTTGGAGGGGCGGCTTTTTCTGATTCTGTCGTGAGCTATTGAATCTGGCGTTGACTGCCGTGCTCTTCGGACTTTTTTCCTTAGTCCGGTGATGGTCCTTATTGCGTCGCGGTTTTCTGTTTCCATCCCTAGTTTCGGATGTACTTGGGTCACTGGTGCTGCATCTTTCCAACCAGCTGTCCTCTCCTGCGCAAAAGCGGGTCATGAGGCTTGTTAGTGCGGCCATTGTTCTTGGCTTTTCTTGGCCGAGGTGTCTGGCGAGCCATTCGTCTCGGACATTATGCCTAAAAGCCACTAAGGCTTCAGCGTCCGGATAGTCGACTATCTGATTCTTTTTAGTAAGAAATCTATTCCAGAATTGCTGAGCTGACTCTCCGGGCTGTTGAGTTATGTGACTAAGATCGTCTGCATCTGGAGGGCGGACATAGGTTCCTTGAAAATTTGCTCGGAAAGCGTCCTCGAGCTCTTCCCAGCTTTCGATTGTGTTTTCAGGAAGGCTTTTGAGCCAATGCCGGGCTGGCCCTTTAAGCTTGAGGGGTAAGTATTTTATGGCGTGGAGGTCATCTCCTCAAGCCATATGTATGTGGAGGATATAATCCTCAATCTAGACTCCGGGGTCTGTTGTTCCATCATATGCCTCTATGTTTACGGGTTTGAATCCCGCTGGAAATTCATAATCCAAGACCTCATCGGTGAAACATAGGGGGTGTGCAGCACCCCTGTATTTGGGTGTGCCGGATTCTGATAATGGCTTTATTGCATTGCTTACGAGAGCTTGCTTTCTTGGCCCGTAAATGGACCTGGCTGGGCCATGGTGCGACTCTTTAGGTGGGTCGCATGCCGGCTTAAGTGCGGCGCTGCTTGCCGCTTTATGCTGGCCATGGGGTCGTCTATCCGACCGTGTGGCTTTCTCACTTTTGGAATGTGAGGGCTCCGAGGCTTCCTCGTCGAATTCAGGCAGTAGCTTTCTCTTCGGATAGCTTTTAGTGCGGCGACTGTCGCCGTATTTGTCCGCGGTATTGATTACTTTGCTCCATCTGATCCTGAGTGCATCTTCCGCAGTTTTTAGCTTCCGCTTCTCCTTTTTCAGGCTGCGTGCTGTTGCAACGCACCGTTTGTGGAGGTTCTTCTGCTTTGTGGGCTTGTCCGGCGTAGGGTCGTCCGGAATGCCATTTTCGCTGAGGGGGGGATGTTCGGTTTCTCTATCCGGGTTGTCCTGTTGGGACGGTTGCTCTAAGGCATGCTCGTCGTCTACCGGCTCATCCTGCTCTATGGCTGGGTCTTTATCGAGGCGGGGCTTGGGTCGGCATTTGCGCTGACGCTTTGATTGTTTTTTGAGAGATCGATCCCTCTTTCCATCCCCGTTTTCCTCATTGTTGCTTCCTTTAGGGGTATCCACCATGTACACATTGTGAGATGAGGTGGCTGTCTGATGCCCTATAGGCGTTGGTTCTTGGTTGTCTCCTACATCGTCGTCCATACCGTCGATGTCTTCGGAGTCGAAGTCGAGCATGTCGGTTAAGTCGTCGACAGTGGCTACGAAGTGGGTGGTGGGTGGGTTTTGAATTTCTTCATCATCCGAATCCCATTCTTGCTGACCGTAGTCCGGCCAGGGCTCTCCTGATAAAGAGAGAGACTTTAGTGAATTCAGGATGTCGCCGAAGGGCGAGTGCTGAAAGATGTCTGCGGCGGTGAACTCCATTATCGGCGCCCAATCGGATTCGATCGGCAGGGGTGCGGGGGGATCGGATTTCGGAGAGGAATCCGGCTCCTCGGAGTCACGGGCCATGCGGAGTGCGGGGCTGGAGTTCGGCTCGATCGCCTCTGAGATCGCAGCCCCTGAGGCAGCATTCAACCGCTGATCCTCGATCGGCGCAGTAGGCTCCGAATCAATGGTCGGAACCGACGCGTGTGCGGCCTCCAAGGCGCTGTTCGGCGGCAGAGCTATATCGTGCCCATCGAGACAGTGCGGCGCGCTTGGCTGTGGCTCGAATCCGTCGAAGATCAAGTCCCCACGGATGTCGGCCGTGTAGTTTAGGCTTCCAAACCTGACCTGATGGCCAGGGGCGTAGCTTTCGGTCTGCTCAAGGTAGCCAAGCGAATTGGCCCGCAGTGCGAAGCCGCCGAAGACGAAGATCTGTCCGGGGAGAAGAGTCTCACCCTGGACTGCATCGTTGTTGATGATCGAAGGAGCCATCGGGCCTAAAAGCGACGACACAGAGGAACTCTCAATGAAAGCACCAATGTCAGTGTCAAAACCGGCGGATCTCGGGTAGGGGGTCCCGAACTGTGCGTCTAGGCGGATGGTAACAGGAAACAAGGGACACAATGTTTTACCCAGGTTCGGGCCCTCTTGATGGAGGTAAAACCCTACGTCCTGCTCGATTAATATTGATGATATGGGTAGTACAAGAGTAGATCTACCACGAGATCAAGGAGGCTAAACCCTAGAAGATAGCCTATGGTATGATTGTTGTATGATAAAGTTGTCCTACGGACTAAAACCCTCCGGTTTATATAGACACCGGAGAGGGTTAGGGTTACACAAAGTCGGTTACAATGGTAGGAGGTCTTGAATATCCGCATCGCCAAGCTTGCCTTCCACGCCAAGGAAAGTCCCATCCGAACACGGGACGAAGTCTTCAATCTTGTATCTTCATAGTCCTGGAGTCCGGCCGAAGGTATAGTCCGACTACCCGAACACCCCCTAATCCAGGACTCCCTCAACAGGTATATTGTTTGGTTGGTTATCTAACCAACGCTCATCTCCTTTTTCAGATCGGATGATGTTATGTAAGATTGTCGCCGCTACTGGTAGCTTCACTTGGTTATCTATTCGATAATGCGAGCCCACTTTTAGGACTGGGAACCGCTTCTTCAAGACTCCTAATCCATGTTCGACGTGATTTCGTAACACGGCATGCCGGAGATTGAATAGCCCCCTATGATTTTGGGGTCGATGACGACCGCATGCAAACTCCTTTAGATGGTATCGAACACCAGGATATGGTGCCAAGAAGTAAGGTGTGTTGGCATAACCACCATCAACCAGATAAAACTTGCCCAGAGGTACATGAAACCTAATGTTAAGTGTTGACCGAAGAACTTTAGCATCAGTAGCACATCCCTCCTAGCCACAAGAAATGAAGGTGAGGTTCTGATGTAGGGTGGAAACCCTCAGGCCGATCTTTCATGATTGGAGCGGATCCTACAAAGAACACGAGAGGGGGACGAGGGGAAATACAAGAGAAATCACTCAAACCAACAAGATTCGGTCACACATATGCTAGATTCTCGAAACACAAAGAGATACACAATCCAAATCCAACAAAAGATGATACATAGGGTCACTAGTTCTTCTCCGTGAGGAGGTATTGAGGTCTTCCCGTTAGGGGTCTTGAATCCAAGTGGATCTTCTCCGAGGAGGCGACAGTCTCTCTCGGTGGAGTAGATCCGGATGGATGAGCGACGCTCTATCTCACATATGAGCTATCACAATGCTAACCCTAGAAAGAGGGAGGAGGAGGTATATTTATAGTCTAGAGTCACGAAGTGGGCTTCGGCCCAACACGCGGGCGGCATATAGGCGTTGGACGCCCGACCATCATTGGTCGTCCAGTGGTTCGCAGGGATCGGATGTCCGGCCAGGGTCAGTCGTCTGATGTTTTGGCTCTGTCGGCACTTGGTCGATCGTCCGGTCGGGGTCGGATGTCCGGTGCTTCGGTCATCCGGAGGTCTCCATTCTTTCGATGTTTTGGCTCAGACCCGTAGGTGTCGGATTTCCGGAGGGCGTCGGTCGTCCGGTGGCTAGAGGGTGTCGACCGTCCGGTAGCTGTCGGTCGTCCAGGCGCTGGAGCCTCTTCTAGATGGGACATGGTCGGCTGGTTAATGCTCTAGGCGTCGATCGTCTGGTCGGGGTCGGTCGTTTGACGGCTGGGGACTTTCAGGTTGCTTCTCTTCTCGCTCCTTCTACTTGGTGCCTTCGCCGTCTTGTCCCTTGGGTGTAGCTGCTCCGTGCCTGTCCTCTAGGTACCTGATCATGATTTGGGAGCCTCCCCATTGTGTTTTCTAGCCTTGTTTTGTTGATTTTGTCCCTAATTCGAAAATTCCCCACAAAAATAGCCCCCCAATTTTTTTGTGATTTGTTGGTGCGATGAAGTTTTGTTGGATTTGATCTGCGGATTTCATGTGTTGCAGGTAGATCTAGCTTTCCCCCATCTTTTCCCCAATTTCCATCCACAAAATCCCCCGAATTTTGCCCCGATATGCCACTTTCCTCGTGGAGTTCGACCATGGATCCAGAGCCCGGACATCCGGCCCGAACCCCCGGACATCCGGCCATCCAGCCCCTGGCAGCATCACTTCCATCCACCGCCCCGTTTTCCGTCCAAATTTCGTCAAATTTTTTTCCGGTGCCCACATACACTTCCGCATACCACCACCACTTCCGCATAGCAGGCACCATATACCACATACACCACCAGCAGTTACCACTACCAACTCCGACAATTTTGTCCTGTTTTTTCTTGAGAATTTGAGTTGCGGTTCTGTGTCCTATTGTGTTTCCGCTCTTTAGGTACAGTTCGACATCAACATCACCGCCGCTCATCTTCGCCACGGATTCGTCATCGACAACAACCACTACACCATTTTGACACCATATCGTAAGCAAGCATCGGTAACCTCGTCTTGGTATAGTGATACATCATTCTTGCCATTGCATTGATAGCCATCATAGCCCAATTTTGCGTATCTTACCCATCGAGACTAGCCATTGAGTATTTCCGGCAACGTGACTTGTGCACATTAGTGATCATACTTCCCATAGCATACATACATATCATTGGTGCATATCTTGGTATCATCTTTTGTGTTACAAAGTTGTCGTCGCATACACAATTGCTATCCTGGTTAGTGAAGCATTGCATGAGAAAAGAGCTCAAACAACAAAGAGCCAAACAAGCTTTTAAGCAAAAGGGAAAGATAAGCAAAGAGCTTTTAAGCAATAACCATAGCATCATACAACATTAAGATTGTCATACGAGATCATCTTGGATCATATCATCGGAATACCATACATAGAGCATCCTTGGGATAGAAGCCGTTGCATTTTTTCTTAGTAGGTTGTGCACAAGTCTTCGTATCCGCCTACTGCGCAATCGTGCTAGCGTCTCTCTAGTGTTGTGCAACAAGAGCATTTTCGTGGATTCCACATTTTGGCTCATCCTTGGTTGCACGACCCCACTTATCTCTTTGCGTGTGTGTTTCCGTGTACCATATTTTGCTATGTCTACTTGTTGCATTGCAAACTTGCGAATCTTTTCCAACATTTCTGAAGATCACTAACAATTGCATCAAATTTTGTGCCACCATCCTAACTGAGCTCCACCATAAGCTTTTACTTGTGTAGGTGTGAGAAATTGACAAGAATTGGTACCAATTGTGTTATTTCCTTGTCCCACATTGGAGTGATCATTGATCCATCTTCAACTTCGGTCAAGGTACATTTGGTATTGTTCTTCTCCTTGTACCACTCACAAATTGTTTGGAATAATGGATAGGCCAAGTACTTCTACCAACCCACTCTTCATCGAGCAAGACGACGACATGGACTCCTATGTCACAAAGAGCCACCTCTTTGGTGCACAACATGCTTTGCATCAAGAGCAACAAGTAATGAGCGAACGCATCGACAACCTCTCCACCGACTTGCGACTCTCCGAGCAACGTACAAGAGACTACTTTAACCACAAGCTCGACGACTACAAGCAAGAGAATGACACAAGAATGGATGAGATTCGTGCTTTGTTGCTGAACCATTCCTCTTCCACTTCGTCCTCGTCAAGACGGAGCCGCTCAAGTCGACACTCCGACTACACCATATCCAGTTCAAGTACACCGACATCGAAAACTCTTCGTTGTGTCGTGCGCCAAGATAGGCAAGCAAACCAAAATCCTCTACACGACAACAACTCTCAAGAGCAAGCTCATGCGCAAGAACATCGACATCGTCAAAACCAAGCTACTCTCGAGCAAGCACAAGAACGGCAACGACAACGCCAATGGGAAGAGGAAGAGGAAGAGCAACCGCACCTACATCAAGATGCACAAGATGCCGAGGCACAACTCCAAGAACAACAATTGCGAGAAGCTAGAGCACTTGAGGCGCAACGTGCACTCTACGACA
Organism: Triticum urartu; assembly: GCF_003073215.2. Lineage (NCBI taxonomy): Eukaryota > Viridiplantae > Streptophyta > Magnoliopsida > Poales > Poaceae > Triticum > Triticum urartu. Next base: position 298,343,252 of record NC_053023.1, on the reverse strand, counting down.
CAAATCATGTCGTTGCCCAATGCAACCGCCATAGCCACGAACAAGAAGAAGCACTTCACAAAGAAGTTCAAGAACGATTTACCAATCACGGGTGCATCGTCAAGTTCCTCAAGCTCATCCACAACCTCACCAAGAACCTCAAGTTCAACAAGAGCAAGAAGACATTGGAAATCCTTCAAGACAAGAACAAGTTGTGAGAGACGATCCTCCTCGACAACGACGTCAGCATCCCCGACCCCAACACAATGAAGAGCAATGCTACGGCAAGCTAAAGTTCACCATGCCCAAGTTCAATGGAAGCAATGATCCTGAAGAGTACCTTTCATGGGCATTGAATGTTGAAAAAATCTTCCTCTTGCACAACTATGAAGAAGAGAAGAAGATCACGGACATCCCTTGAGTTCCAAGACTATGTCCTCATTTGGTGGGAACAAGTCATTGAGCATCGAGAGGCAAGAGGTGAACCACCCATCACTACTTGGGTGCAAATGAAGGATGTCATGAGAGCATGCTTTGTGCATACCTACTACAATCGCGACCTCTTCAAGAAACTCCAACTACTCAAGCAAGGAACCAAGAGCGTTGAAGAATAATACAAGGAAATGGAGATTGCAATGATACGAGCTAATGTCACGGAAGATGATGAGAAAACCATGGCACGTTTCTTGAATGAACTCAATCATCCCATCAAGAAGATCGCTGACTCCAACCATACTCGAACCTCATCGAGCTAGTGCATCAAGCTACCAAGGCGGAATGTCAAGTGCAAGATGACTTCAAGTATGCCAAGTTCTCATCCAAGTCCTATGGTTTATCCAACACCCAAGCTTCAACGACTCCAACACCTTCTACATCAAGCAAGCCTTCTACAAGCAACAACGACAAGTCGAGTTACAAGAAAGCTTCGACAACCTCAAGTCATCCTCCTACTTCAAGCAACTTCAAGCCGAAAGGTTCACCGTCATCTACCCCAACTGATGAGACCGTCAAGACAAGTTCCTTCAAATGCTTCACATGCAGAGGCCGAGGCCACAAGTCCTTTGAGTGTACCAATAAGCGGACCATGATCCTCAACGATGATGGTACATACGACTCCATGAGCAAAGGAGAAATGGAAGACCTTGAGCAAGTGGCAATGCACTAGCAAGTGAATGAATATCAAGAGGATCAAGTCTTTTGTGATGAAGATTCAAGCCCCGCTCTCGTTGTCTCCGAGGTCTTGACTCTTCAACATCAACAAGAAGAAGACCAAAGATGCCATATCTTTCATACCAAGGTCGGCATCAATGGAGGATTCGTCAAGGTCATCATCGATGGAGGGAGTTGCCATAACTTAGCAAGTGAAGAACTTTCTTCCAAGCTCCAATTGGTTAAGACGAAGCTCCCACACCCCTACAAAGTTCAATGGCTAAGCGACACCGGCACAATCCAAGTCGAGCATAGAGTGGGAGTCTCCTTCAAAATCGGAGCTTACGTAGACACTTTGGAGTGTGATGTCGTTCCAATGGCCGTTTGACACCTTCTTCTCGGACGACCATGGCAATTTGATAGAGGTGTCATCCACAACAGCCGAACGAACCACCACATCTTCAAGATGAAAGGAAAGGAGTACGTACTTTGTCCTATGTCTCCAAGCCAAGTGATCACCGACAAGCAAGCCACCCATCATGGAGAGAATAGTGAGAGAGCGAACCACCAAAAAGAGAGTGCGCACCACAAGCCCAAATAGAGTGCCTCCACGATGAGCGAAAAGAAGAACTTAGTTCTATTTGCCACCAAAAGTGAGATAAGAGAAGTGTGTGAGAACCCATCAAGTGTCCTACACTATGTCCTTTTCTGCAAGGACGAGGCACCAAAAGCTAACACCTCTCACACTCTACCTTTAGTGTTGTCTTCTCTTTTGCAGGAATTCCAAGATGTTTTCCCCGACGACCTACCTCCGGGTCTACCTCCACTACGAGGCATTGAGCACCGAATTGACCTCATCCCCGGAGCTCCTCTTCCTATCAAGGCCCCCTACCGCGTCAACCCTGAAGAAACGAAAGAAATACAAAGGCAAGTAAAACATCTCATAGACCATGGACATGTGCGTGAAAGTTTGAGTCCTTGTGCCGTTCCGGTCATTCTTGTGCCAAAAAGAGACGGTAGCTCTCGCATGTGCTCCGATTGTAGACCTATCAATGCTATCACCGTTCGATATAGGTACCCCATTCCACGCCTTGATGATATGCTTGATGAACTTAGCGGTGCCACTATTTTCTCAAAAATTGATCTTAAAAGTGGTTACTATAAAATACGCATACAAGAGGGTGATGAATGGAAGACCACTTTCAAAACAAAGTTTGGTTTGTATGAGTGGTTAGTCATGCCTATGGGTTTATCGGAAGCACCGGGTACTTTCATGTGTCTTATGAATTATGTGTTTCGCCCTTACATTGGTGAGTTTGTTGTGGTCTACTTCAACGATATCCTTGTTTATAGCAAATCTCTCAAAGATCATGTCACCCATGTTCGAACTGTTTTGCAAACTCTTCGAAAAGAGTGTCTCTATGCTAACATGGAAAAATTCCTTTTAGGCGTTGATAAGCTCGTTTTCTTGGGTTTTGTTGTGTCCCCTAAGGGTGTTCATGTTGATGACTCTAAGATCAATGCTATTAAAACTTGGCCACAACCAACCAACTTGCAACAAGTGCGTAGTTTACTTGGTTTAGCTGGTTTCTACCATAGATTTGTGAAGGACTTTAGCACCATTGCTTCACCTTTGCATGCTTTGAGTAAGAAGAATGCACCATTTGTTTGGGGACCATCCCAAGATACCACATATAATGAGCTTAAGCATTTGCTTACTCATGCTCCCATGCTTGCTTTACCAAACTTTGAAAAACCTTTTGAGATTCATTGTTGAAAGGATCGAGAAGAGGTGTCTAGAGGGGGGTGATTATACACTAAGTAGCAAAAGTTGCAGTTTTTAATTTCTTTAAGTTGAAGTGGAGTTTTGGCACAAGTTTAACAAACACAATACATTTCAAGCAAGCATGAAAAGAGTATATGAGCAGCGGAAAGTAAAGCATGCAACTTGCAAGAATGTAAAGGGAAGGGTTTGGAGAATTCAAACGCAATTGGAGACACTGATGTTTTTGTCATGGTTCCAATAGGTGGTGCTATCGTACATCCACGTTGATGGAGACTTCAACCCACGAAGGGTAACGGTTGCACGAGTCCACGGAGGGCTCCACCCACGAAGGGTCCACGAAGAAGCAACCTTGTCTATCCCATCATGGCCATCGCCCACGAAGGACTTGCCTCACTAGCGGTAGATCTTCACGAAGTAGGCGATCTCCTTGCCCTTAGAAACTCCTTGGTTCAACTCCACAATCTTGTGAGAGGCTCCCAAGTGACACCTAGCCAATCTAGGAGACACCACTCTTTGTCAGATTTCGGGTTCCGGCAGACCCTTGAGGTTCGAACACTAGGTTGCGCACGGAGATCTCTCCCCTACCGATCTACGTCCAATCTCCTCGCATGATCTAAGCTGGAAACAACGAACAACACAAGGGACACGAGGTTTATACTGGTTCGGGCCACTGTTGTGGTGTAATACCCTACTCTAGTGTGTGGTGTGGTGGATTGCCTTAGGGGCTGATGATGAACAGTACAAGGGAAGAACAGCCTCGCGAGAGGTGTTCTTGAGCTGGTGCGATGAACTGCTAGGGTGAGTTCAGTCGCCTCTCTCTCTCTGCTGGGGTTCTACCAGATCTCTAGCCTTCCCCCTCCTAGATCACCCTCTGGATCCCTCTCTATCTTGTTCTCTCCCTCTATATTGTTATCTCCCTCTATATTGTTCTCTCCCTCTATATTGTTCTCTCCCTCCCCCTACTCTGTGGTGGCTAGCTCTATTTATAGAGGCCCTGGGCCTCTTCCCAAATAATGAGCGGGAAGGGCGCCAACAATTGGCCATTTTGAAGGGGAACATCTAGTACAAGTTATCCTGACCAAAGGTGGTCTTCGGCTGCCAAAAGTACTGGTGATGACGCCGTCTTGGGCTCCACGGTGACCTCCGTCCTGCCGCTCTGTTGGTCTTTGTCTCGTTGCACCGGAATGGTAAACTTTGCCCGATGCCTTGGCCTGTGCTAGCCCCCTTTGCACCAAATGGGAAACAAGGACACTAAGCAGGCCGGCACCTGCCTGGCGCCCGCCTGGTCTCGAACGTCATGGCTTGCGTCACGGGTTCCTCGCGAGGTACCCCTGCCTTGATCTCTCCGCCTCCTCGTGAGCCTGCCTGACGAGGCTGCCTCTGAGGAAGCTTACTGTCGTCTGCCCCGCGAGGCTTGGCCCCTCGCGAGGGTCTTGAGCTTGAGCTGATGAAGATGGGCCGCGTTGGGCCCCCACTTGAGCCACGCCGCAGGGTACAGGCAGGCAAGTCTGGGGACCGCCGTTCCCAGAATGCCGTCAGTAGCCCCCAGGCCCAAGGCGTGCCCGGGCTTGGCCTAGCGGGGAAGCGAAGGGGCAAGCGCGAAGCGCCGCGGGCCCTAACAGCCTGCGGCCTTGGGCGCCACGTGGCAATTGATTGGACGTGGGCGTATGCGCTTCCCCACGATGCCTCGGCAACTGTCCATCTGACAAAAGAGGTGCCCAGGCCAGACTTACTTGCTTTGTTCTCGTTCGCCTCGCTCCAGATCCCCTTTCTCGCTCTCTTCCTTCTTGCTTCCGAAATCCTCCAGATCTGTGTCAATCCTTCTCGTTCGGCACGCCATGGCGCCTCGCAAGTCCCCGACCGAGGCCTAGTACTCGTCGGCTCTGGGTTCCCCAAACCTGCCAAAGAAGAACCTCACCCTCACGCGCCTGATGACAGTGGCGCAAGCAGCAAGGGGGCGACTGTGCTCAAGGCCGGCTCCGACCAACCTGAAGGCAAGGGGAGCACCTCCTGTCTGCTCTTTGTGAGTGCCATCGTCGCCGTTCTGGTGCCTCCTTTCTCTGAGTTCTTCTTTGATGTTCTCCGCTAGTACAACTTGCAGGCTCTGCATCTCCACCCCAACTCTGTTCTTCTCCTGGTGATTTTTGCTTACTACTGTGAGGCTCATGTCGGGGTAAAGCCCTCGGTGGCCTTGTTGCGTCTCTATTTTTCCCTCCGGATTTCTGGTGACCATGTCTCTGCATGTGCGAGCTTCATCGCGTACTCCAGTTCCAATGCCATCTCGAAGCCTGGGAAGAGAATCGAAGGCTTCCGGAGCAAGTGGGTCATGGTGGACGTCGGGCGCCTCCACCCCCGTCTGGTGTTGCCTATGGGGCAGCCCAAGGTTGTCGACGTGTGGTCTCGCGCGGAGCTTGTCGACCCCCGTGCGAGGGCGGTGCTGAAGAGGATGAACGCGGACCTGAGGCCGAGCAACTTGGGGACGGCGAAGCTGACCGGGGCCACACTCCTGAGGGAGTTCTTGGAGCACCGGGTGGCTCCACTCCAGGAGCACTCGCTCCCGTTGTGGAGGCATGGGGAAGCGGACGCCGCCTTGCACCTAAGCTCTAAGGCCCTGACCGACGAGAATCTGGTCACGGCCCTCCATTCCTTGGTTGGGGGAGACGTGGCGAAGCCGGTGGGCGCCCCCGTCCCCCTGTTCCTTCGTGACGACTGGGAGCAGGTGGGAATGCCATGCCCACCTTCAATGGTGAGGGGCTGGTGCCCGCGGAAGCTCCCGAGGGTCTTGCGGCACTGGCGATGGTGAACGTGTCCTTTGACAGCTCTAGCGGGAGCGAGGGGGAAGAAGAGGCGGAGGAGGAAGAGGCTGACTCTGAGGCGACTGGTGAGGAGTCGAGGGAGTCTTTCCCTCGGCGCAGGTCCCAGGCCCTCCGCTCCATGCCGGACGACGACGAGGCCAGCGCTAGGCGAGAAGGGGAGGACTCCCCCTTTGTCACAAGGAAGGGCAGGTCAAGGCTGGTTCCCCCAGGGTCCGCTCTGGTCCCTGGGCGGTCTGAGGCCAGCTCCAGCCCTCCTGACATGCCCTCTGCTTCCGGGCCTCCCGAGGCTGACCCCAGCTGTAGGCTCTCGGGCTTCAAGTTTGGCCAGAGGTTGCTCAGGTCCACGAGCAACGACCAGTAAGTGCTTGATTCGTGCTTTGCTTGGTTCCTGCTGCCGAGGCTTGACGTCCATATTCTTTTGTCAGGCTGGCGCCTGCGGCGAAGAGGTTGAAAGGGGCTTCTGCGGCCCCGCTTGGGGCGAGTCCACCTGCCGGGATGGCGCCTTCGTCCACTGAGGGGAAAGACGGCGCGGCTCGCGCTTCCCCTGCTCAGTTGTCCTCGAGAGTCCAACTGGGACGCCTCGGCGAGGAGTCAGCCCCCGTGGCCCCGCTGACCTTGGAGTCGACTGCGCTCGATGCTGCAGCCGGGGCAGCCAAGGCCCACGGGGTTCCTTCCTGCTAAGCCGTGATCACGCTGCCGTCTTCTTCGCCTGCTCCGCCGGTTCCCGCTTCTTCTGTTCCCTCTGCCGCCGTCCTGGACCAGGTCGCCAGCGAACTAAGTCAGCTGCGGTAGGATCTTCTGAGCGCGGACCCTCGCCTAGCGGCCTGGCGCCTGGAGCTAGCTTCTGGCTGGGCCCGTTCCGCTGCTTCTGTCCAAGCGGCGCTGAGCCAGGCCGTGGCGGCCTCCGACAGGGAGAAGCAGGCTGCCAACCAAGCCAAGGCCGCTCACGATGCTGCCCTGGGCGACGCTGAGGCTGCCAAGGCTCGCTGCGAGGCGCTGGAGACCGAGCTGCAAGGCCTGTGCGACGAGCTCGACAAGGAGGTCCATGGCCGCCAGGAGAAAGAGAAGGAGATGAAGGCTCGGGAGGCTACCGTCAAGGACTGGGACGTCAAGCTTGATGACCGCCATGGCCGGTTGGAGATGCTGGAGCGGTCGCTCAAGGTGGAGAGGACTGAGCTAGACGCCAAGGCGAAGGTCCTAGCGGAGGATCGGGTGGCCTTCGCGAAGATGGAGAAGAGGGCTCGTGCCGCGCTGAAAAAGACGCTTTACGAGAGCGGCTTGGAGGAGCCGCTGGCCGGTGCGGAGGACGGCCCCGCCAAGCTGCTTCCCTTCCTGGTTCGTGCGCTTGAAGATGTCGTGGACGTCCTTGGCCCCACGGCCGAGGCCGAGGCGCGTGCCCTGTCTTCTACGGCGCTGACGCATGTCCTCAGCCACGTCTACCTGCACGACCCCGACGTCGACTTCGACAGCTTGCTAGAACCCGTGAGCGGCGACCTTGTCGCCGCTGCCGCTGAGGCCGTGAAAGGTCGAGCCGAAGCTTTGCTGGGGAGGTTCCGCACCTTCAGCATCTTGCCCGGGCGCGGCGCTGCTAGCTCTGCGGCCCCGGGAGCCGGAGTCGTCCAGCGTGACTCCACCACAGGCGGCGGCGCCATTGGAGAGTAATCCCTTCATGGCTTCTGTCCTGTTTTTATTCCTGCAACATGTACCATGCCTCGCGGAGGCGTTTAGACTTGTGTTTGGCGTCATGAAACAATCTATGGCTTGTAATATTTGCTTTGAATTTCCTGGAATTTGCATTTTTCTCCCCTACTTGCTCACGCTCTACGTCGGCAGGGCCCGGCACCGCGCATACCTCACCCAGCGTTAGCCCCGACCAGAAACCAAGACGGGACTAAGGAGCAAGGGGCTACGTGGCAAGTTAGGCTCCTGAGTCGCGATGCTCAGGAGTCCCCCTTGACGCGCAAGCAACAAGTAGGAAAGGGGGGAACGAGGAGTGGATTGATCATTCTGCGTCGGTAGGGCCTGGCCCCGCGCATACGTCACCCAGCGTTAGCCCCGACCAGAAATCAGGACGGGACTAAGGAGTGAGGGGCTACGGGGAAAGTTAGGCTCCTGAGTCACGATGCTCAGGAGTCCCCCTTGACATTCAAACGGGTTTCCATACCTTGGCTCCACTCGGGGAGGGGCGCGTGACGACCAGGTCCGAGGGACCTGGCTGGGTGGCGTGCGCTCGAGCGAGGCCCGGGCGTAGCCCTCGTGTCCAGCCCCCTCGCGCGGCGCTCCCGAGGGGAGGCATTGCGATGGTGCCGGACACTGAGCTCTGGGCTCCCTGAGGTTGGTACGGCCGTGGGCCGCCCTCAGTTGTTTATCACCAGCGCGGAGCATAGCGCTTCCGTATGTGTACGTGCATAGCCGCTCCTCGGCAGTGTCGTCAGCCAGCGCGGAGCATGGTGCTTCCACTGGTACGTGGGAGGGGTTCCCCTCCGGGAGGAGCCCCCGGGGCGTGTACAGCCCCGCCCTGAGACGTGGCCGGCATGGTAGGGCTAGGAGAGGTGTATCTGGGCACTCGTGAGCCAGCACGGGACTCACGAGGCCCTACCTCGAGGCGGGGTGCGCCTGGCTCTGGGCCTTTATCAATGGTGTGTTCCTGAAGGGTGGTTAGAATGCAAATGCTCTACGTCCTCAGGTCCCGGCCCTCGAGTAAGCTCAGCCTCTGCTGGTATGATAGGTCGCGATGTCGTGGGTCAAGGCCAGGGGGTGAGGGCTGGAGAGCCAGTAGGAGCCCATGAGTCGCGATGCTCAGGTACCCCCCTTTTAACGTGCAAGCGCTTTGCATGAAAGCGGGGAAGTCTGCGATAAGCAACAGGTGACAATTAAGCGCGAAAGAGCAAATTCATTTTAAGTAGACGCGGGAAAAGCAAACGCCACCGGGCCAGGCCCGAGAAGCTTGGGGATGATGCAGCCCGAGGGGCGCCCCCAACAAGGTAAGTAAAGAGCATAAGCAAACGGATACATGCCGCGGGGACGGACCCACGCGACCTGGGAATTATGCGGCCCTGTGGGCGCTCCCAGCTAAAAACAGAACTTAGAAAGATGTCACCTGGTGCCGTTGAAGATGGAGTGATGTTGAAGAAGCGGGCGATGCACGATGAAGGCGTCGACCCTCACGAGCCCCCAGGCCCAGGAGCCTCGGGAGGCTCCGGGGGCACAGGCGGGTCTCCGAGGGCCATCTCCATCTCCGCCAGGACCGCACAATGCCTGACCTCCTGAGCCTCTAGAATACTCCTCAGCAGGCGCTGATGAGCGGCGACCGCGTCCGACAGGCCGAAAGGCATGCGAACGTAGCTGTGAGGTGGACCCTCGCAACGCCCCGCGCGCGAAGGCCAGAGGCGCTCCAGAGACGCGGCTCGGTTGAGCCCTAGCACGTCAATGCAGACGCGCAGCCCACCATCCTCGCCTGGATGTGGGGCTATGGTGGGTAAACGGCGGCTGCCTCGCATGACTCTCGACTCCTGTAGCTCCTGGGTGTTTCTTGCGATGAACTCCTGAGGGTTTGGTCTTTCTTGCCTTGTACCTTCCTGAGGAAAACGTGCCTGGAAGCACCCCTCCAAGTGGTGCCTGAGCGCCTCCCTTGCGACCTCGGCAAGGTCGGTGGCTCTCCAAGAAAGAGCCCCCGAGCCCTACCTGAGAAGGGCGTCGGGCGCGCCTTCCTATGCGAGAGAGGGTGGCGCTCCCTGATTGGGGGTAGATCCTGACCCAACACCTTCGGAGGCGCCTGCCTCCTGATGGCTTGGGCCAGGCAAAACCTTCTTCTTCTTAAGGGTCGCCTCGGGAAGTCTTCCATTTCCGTGGTCCGGGTCTTCAATTGTTGCGGCTTGGAACATGCGCTCAAGTGAACACACTGCGTCCCTTTCTTCACAGGGTACGGTGATGACTCCACCGCTTCCTGGCATCTTGAGGACATTGTATCCATGGTGAGTCACTGCCATGAACTTGGCCAGGGCTGGGTACCCGAGGATGGCGTTGTATGGCAGACGGATGTGGGCGACGTCGAAGTCGATGAGCTCGGTGCGGTAGTTGTTGCGCTGCCCGAAGGTGACTGGAAGGCGAACCTGCCCTATCGGAACAGTGGAACCATCGGTGACTCCTGAGAAGGGCTTGGTTGGCTGAAGCTAATCGTACGGCACTTGGAGATTGTCGAACGTCTCGACGGACAGGACGTTGAGTCCTGCTCCACCGTCAGTGAGGGACATGGTGACCTGCACGTTGCTGATGACTGGGGAGCAAAGCATCGGGAGGACCCCAGCCGTTGCCGCGCACTTGAGCTGATCCGCTGAGCTGAATGTGATAGCGCACGCGGACCACCTGAGAGGGCGCGTGGCCTCAAGCTTGGGGAGGACTACATTCACCTCGCGAGCAAACTGCTTGAAGATGCGCTGTGAGGCTGGGACCTGCGCGCCACCCAAGATGCAAGCAATCGCGCGCGGGTCCTGGAAGCCCCCAGCTCCCTCTTCTTGATGTTGGTCTTCGTTCCTCCTTGGCGGTAGCGGCAGAGGAGGAAGGCATGCGTTGCCGTGCGGGCGATCCTCACGAGGCTGATCTCTCCAGCCTCCCACGTGAGGCTGGTCCTGCCAGCGATCCTCGTGAGGTCGGTCACGCCACCCTTGGCAAGGGCCACAGTCCTCCCATCATCCGCCACCTCTTCCTCCTCCTCGGCCATAGCCCCTGTCGTTGCGCTCAGGGTGTCGGCCGACACGCCCATCTCTCACGGCCTTGAGCTCTTGACATTCGTTGGTGTTGTGGGTGTGGAGGTCGTGGTACACGCAATACCGGCTGCCCTTGGATGACTCAGGCTGATCCCTGCCTCGCTTGGTGTCTGGTTCCGCTGCAAGCACGGCAGCCCCCTTGCGCTTCACGTCCTTGGCCTTGGGCTTCTTCTCTTCTGGGTCGGTAGCCGAGAGTTCGAGGAGGGAAAGGCGCCCTTCCTCATCCCTGGCGCACTTGGTCGCCAAGTTGAACAGCTCCAGGGATGTGCACATGTCTTCATGGATTGCTAGCTCCTCCTTCATTTTGATGTCGCATACGCCATCGGAGAAGGCCAAGATGATGGATTCTTCAGTCACCTTGGGGATCTTGAGGCGAGCGTTGTTGAAGCGTTGGATGTATTTTTGCAGGGTTTCCCCTTGCTGCTGCTTGATGCGGCGCAGATCGCTCACGGCCGGGGGCCGGTCGCGAGTGCCCTGGAAGTTGGCGATGAAGCGAGTGCGCATCTCGTCCCAGGAGGAGATCATGCCAGGATCCAGGTTCAGGAGCCAGGTGCGGGCCTTGTCCTTGAGCGCCATGGGGAACCAGTTCGCCATGACCCTTTCGTCTCCGTTGGCGGCTTCGATGCATAGCTCATAGAGCTGTAGGAACTCCGGGGGTCTGCTATGCCATCGTAGCGAGGGGGCAGGTCGGGCTTGAACTTGCCTGGCCATGCAACACCACGTAGCTCGGGGGTGAGAGCGCGGCACCCTGCTGTGGCTACCGGTGCCTTTTGCTAGTACTGGGCTTGTTCCTGGGGATTACCGCGCGCGGCCGCTTGGAGCAGCGCGGGGTCCTGGCGTGGAGGTGCAGGGACGCGATCTTGGCGTGCCGGCGCTGGGAGCGCGCGAGCACCTTCTTGGGGACGAGGGATCTCTTAGCAGCTCATTTCTTGCTGCGCAGGCGCCGGACGCGGAGGGTCTCGCCCTGGGGCTACGCGCCTTGGAGCCAGGGCGCCTTCTTGGGGAGGAGGTGGTGGAGGCACCTCCTGATCCTCGCCTCCTGCGCGGAATGGAGGGCGAGGCAGCGAGAAGGACGGCAAGGGGGAGCCCCCTGCGGCGCTTACGAGCTCGGTGATGCGGGCGAGCCAATCCTCGTAGAGGTTGTCGCCGGGGCGGTAGTGCAGGAGCTCTCTTGCCAGGAGCAGTGCGGCGTGCGCGTCCGTGGGGGCACGACAGGCGTGGGACGACGAAGCGGCTGGAGCTAGTGACGGTGTGGCGGTGCAGCCTTCCCGCCATACAGAAGGATGTAGGGACGAGGCCTGCTGCTCGTTCCCCGCCGGGCCGGTGGCGGCGTTGGCGGCAGGCGACGGGGAACGGTGAGGGTGTCCGCCGACGGGCGCCGTCTGGGCGACGCGGGTGGCGAGAGCAGCCCGGCGCTCAGCGCGAGCCCGACGAGCGTCAGCCATGGACACGACGAAAGATCACACGCGAACAGCGGAAGAAAGATTCCGGCGCACCCCTACCTGGCGCGCCAAATGTCGGATTTCGGGTTCCGGCAGACCCTTGAGGTTAGAACACTGGGGTGCGTGCGGAGATCTCTCCCCTACCGATCTACGTCCAATCTCCTTGCATGATCTAAGCTGGAAACAATGAACAACACAAGGGACACGAGGTTTATACTGGTTCGGGCCACCGTTGTGGTGTAATACCCTACTCCAGTGTGTGGTGTGGTGGATTGCCTCAGGGGCTGATGATGAACAGTACAAGGGAAGAACAGCCTCGCAAGAGGTGTTCTTGAGCTGGTGCGATGAACTGCTAGGGTGAGTTTAGTCGCCTCTCTCTCTTTGCTGGGGTTCTACCAGATCTCTAGCCGTCCCCCTCCTAGATCGTTCTCTGGATCCCTCTCTATCTTGTTCTCTCCCTCTATATTGTTCTCTCCTTCTATATTGTTCTCTCCCTCCCCCTACTCTGTGGTGGCTAGCTCTATTTATAGAGGCCCTGGGCCTCTTCCCAAAAAATGAGCGGGAAGGGCGCCAACAATTGGCCATTTTGAAGGGGAACATCTAGTACAAGTTATCCTGACCAAAGGTGGTCTTCGGCTGCCAAAAGTACTGGTGATGACGCTGTCTTGGGCTCCACGGTGACCTCCGTCCTGCCACTCTGTTGGTCTTCGTCTCGTTGCACCGGAATGGTAACCTTTGCCCGATGCCTTGGCCTGTGCTTGCCCCCTTTGCACCAAAGGGGAAACAAGGACACTGCGCAGGCCGGCGCCTGCCTGGCGCCCGCCTGGTCTCGAACGTCATGGCTTGCGTCACGGGTTCCTCGCGAGGTACCCCTGCCTTGATCTCTCCGCCTCCTCGCGAGCCTGCCTGACGAGGCTGCCTCTAAGGAAGCTTCCTGTCGTCTGCCCCGCGAGGCTTGGCCCCTCGCGAGGGTCTTGAGCTTGAGCTGATGAAGATGGGCCGCGCTGGGCCCCCACTTGAGCCACGCCGCAGGCTGCAGGCAGGCAAGTCTGGGGACCCCTGTTCCCAGAATGCCGGCACTCTCCAAGAAGTAACAAATGGTGTGTTGATGATGAACTCCTTGCTCTTGTGCTTCAAATGATAGTCTCCCCAACACTCAACTCTCTCTCACAGGATATGGATTTGGTGGAAAGAAGATTTGAGTGGAAAGCAACTTGGGGAAGGCTAGAGATCAAGATTCATATGGTGGGAATGGAATATCTTGGCCTCAACACATGAGTAGGTGGTTCTCTCTCAGAAAATGTGTATTGGAAGTGTAGGTATGTTCTGATGGATCTCTGCATGAATGAAGATTGGTTGGAGGGGTATATATAGCCTCCACACAAAATCTAACCGTTACACACAATTTACCAATCTCGGTGAGACCGAATTGAGAAACTCAGTCGGACCAATTTAGCAAACCTAGTGCCGTTAGGATTTTCGGTGGGACTGAGATGCAACTCGGTGGGACCGATATGGTTAGGGTTAGGGCATAACGTAATCTCAGTGTGACCGATTACACAAACTCGGTGGGACCGATTTTGGTAATAAGCTAACCAGAGAGTTGGTCAGGTAAACTCGGTGAGACCGATTACACAAACTCGGTGGGACCGATTTTGGTAATAAGCTAACCATAAAGTTTGCATTGTAATCTCAGTAGTACTAATTGCTCAATCTCGGTGGGACTGATTTTGGTAATGGACATACACAGAGAGATTACAATCCCATCTCGGTGAGACCGAGATCCCTATCGGTGAAACTGATTTGCCTAGGGTTTTTGGTAGTGGCTATGACATCTGAACTCGGTGGCGCCGGATAGAAAGAATCGGTGGGGCCGAGTTTGACTTTTGGTTTAGGTCATATGTGGATGTGGGAAGGTAGTTGAGGGTTTTGGAGCATATCACTAAGCACTTTGAAGCAAGAACCCCATCAAGCAACACCTCATCCCCTCTTGATAGTATTGGCTTTTCCTATAGACTCAATGTGATCTTGGATCACTAAAATAGAAAATGTAGATTCTTGATCTTGAAGCTTTAGATAATCCTTTGTCCTTAGCATCTTGAAGGGGTTCCACATCCTTTAGTCCATGCCACTTAATTTGTTGAACTTGTCTGAAACATACTAGGTAAAAGTATTAGTCCAACAAGAGATATGTTGTCATTAATTATCAAAATCACCCAGGGAGCACTTGTGCTTTCAATCTCCCCCTTTTTGGTAATTGATGGCAACATACATCAAAGCTTTAGATAAAGATATAGAGAATAGCAAGTAAAGCTTTGGAAAGACATGTAACAAACATAGGCTCCCCCTACATGTATGCAATCATGTGAATATGGAATATAGAAGCATGTGAGAGCATAACCATGACAGAGTAGCAAAGTGTTACATGTATCTTGGCTATATGCATCAAAGCAAATGATGAAAATGTGAGAAATGTACCTTCATGCTCATGAGTCCTTCTTGCAAACAGTATGTACATCAGCAAGAAATTCTCATTCACATGACTATGATGCATATACATACCTTGTGGTCTTGAGTTGGCTAGGATGGGATGAGCCTGCGTAAACAAGGTTAAATAACATAGATGCACCCACTGGCTAGAGTAAACAAAAGAAACCATAAGAGTACCAAGACTGGGATGACATGTAGAGTGAGTACAGAGTACCACGATAGATATTGACATGTCCCCAAAGAGAAAGATATGCAATGGATTTAATAAATTTCTTTCCCTTGAATGTCTTGCTCCCCCTGAATCTAGCATGGGATACTGGGAGAAGATAGGGAACAGAAAAACAGAGCTCAAAGAAACAAATGAACAGAGCTAATGCAAATGAGCACATATGAACATGTCTTTCCACCAAGAAGGCATGTGGCATCTCTCCTCTTGAACATCAAGCATCTGGGATCCTTGAAGATTGCTCTTTCCTGGAATATTCCCTCCCCCTAGAGATCTCTCCCCCTAGAGATATGATTAAGCTTTGATGTGATCTCTCTCTCCCCCTTTGACATCAATTTCCAAGAAGGGTCTTCTGGAATTTGTTGTGAATGGGTTCGGTCCTTGAATCACAGTACAAAGCATTAAGGTAAATGTGATTCTTATAGAGGACATGATTCATTGAGTGGAGCTGGATCAAGAATAAAGCAGGAATAAATGGCAAAATGTTTTTCCTGTAGTGAAATCGGTGTCACCGAGTTGTACGCTTCGGTTGCTCCGAAAATCTTCGGCTAGACCGGAGACATGAAACCGGTGGAACCGAGTTCATCACAGAGAAAAACACTTGTCACCTCAGCTCACTGGACAGATAAGATCTCACAAAGATATGCAATGAATTGGATGCAGAAAATGCAGAACAAAAAGCAAAGAAAAGAAACTAAAAGATCTAGATGAAGTTTTTTTTGAAAGGGGAAACAAATATGCATGAGACAAATGCAAGAACACAGAAAAGAACACAAGAGAACTTCATCTAGAGTTGGGCGGTGACAAAGTCACCTATGTTAGAGTATATTGACTTAGGAGTCAAGTGAGATCACTTGATCATAGGTCATACTCATCGTTTAAGCTCAAAATGGGGTTACCATTTTTCATTTAAGTATCTTGATGTATTCACATCTTGTCGAGTTGCTTTGACTCATGACTTGGAGTAAAGCTACTCTAAGATGGAATAACATACCTTGGGTGGCGGTGTTGATCTTGATCATGTAGTTGAACTTGTGTGGGTTGCTCAAGGTTGATGTATCCCATAAAGAGTTCGGAGCACCCTTTGGATTTTGAGTTCATCTACCTACATGGGTTAGTTTTCGCAAGGAAGAGCACTTGTGTATCCAACATGGCAATCATGAAGCTCGACATAGAATTTGTCAAAGGATATGTTTGAAAGGTTTTGTGCTTCCTTGTCATCAACCACCACTGTGTAGAGACTTGGAGATGTAGAGATTGCTCAAGATGTGAGTGAGTTTCAATCTCATAGAATTAGATTCATCCAAGTACCTACAAGGGTTAGATAACATGCAAGATGCAAATTTTCAAGACATAAGATAATCATCATAGGAGAAATATCAAGTGATTAGTCGTAAGCTCAAGTCTTGCATGTATCCAATGGAGTTCCTACTCCAAGTTTGAAGCATCAATGATGTTCAATTCACCTCTTAACCTGCAAAACACTTTCTCATCAAGTGGTTTAGTGAATATATCCGCTAATTGCTTATCGGTGCGAACATGCTTAAGGTTTATGTCACCATTAGCAACGTGATCTCGAATGAAATGATGACGAACTTCAATATGCTTAGTTCGAGAGTGTTGCACGGGATTGTGAGCAATCTTGATAGCACTTTCATTGTCACAAAGTAATGGAACATGTTTCACATATATCCCATAATCTTTAAGAGTTTGGGTCATCCAAAGTAATTGAGCACAACATGAACCAGCGGCAATGTATTCCGCTTCAGCGGTGGATAAGGATACAGAGTTTTGTTTCTTGGAAGACCAAGGCACAAGAGATCTACCAAGGAATTGACAAGTACCCGAAGTGGACTTTCTATCAACCTTGTCACCGGCATAGTCCAAGTCGGAGTAGCCAACAAGATCAAAGGAAGCCCCCTTTGGATACCAAATGCCAAAATTTTGTGTATGTATTAAGTATCTCACTATCCTCTTCACGGCCTTAAGATGACATTCCTTAGGTGCAGCTTGATATCGTGCACACATGCACACACTTAGCATGATATCGGGACGTGAAGCACATAGATATAACAATGAACCAATCATAGAGCGGTAAACTTTTTGATCAACCGGTTCACCATCTTTGGTCAAATCAAGATGTCCACTAGTAGGCATGGGTGTAGTCATACCTTTGCATTCTTGCATATTGAACTTCTTGAATAAGTCCTTGGTGTACTTCGTTTGAGAGACAAAGGTGCCTTCCTTGGTTTGCTTGATTTGCAAACCAAGAAAGAATTTGAGTTCACTCATCATAGACATCTCAAACTTCTCTGACATTAGCTTCCCAAACGTTTCACTAAAATGAGGGTTAGTTGATCCAAATATAATATCATCGACATAAATTTGGCATACAAATAGTTCCCCATTAACCCTTTTAGTAAAAAGAGTAGAATATATTTTTCCAATTTCAAAGCCTTTTTCAATAAGGAACTTGGTCAAGCATTTATACCATGCTCTAGGAGCTTGTTTAAGACCATAAAGGGCTTTGTGAAGTTTGTAGACATGATTAGGTTTCTTAGGATTGACAAAGCTAGGAGGTTGCTTAACATAAACTTCCTCCTCAATTTCACCATTTAGAAAAGAACTTTTGATGTCCATTTGGTACAAAGTGATATCATGGTGATTAGCATAAGCAAGTAAGATGCGAATGGACTCAAGTCTAGCAACGGGAGCATATGTCTCACCATAGTCCATACCTTCGACTTGTGTGTAGCCTTGGGCAACGAGACGTGCTTTGTTGCGAACCACTTGTCCATCTTCATCTTGCTTGTTGCGAAACACCCATTTGGTACCGATGATGTTGTGGTTGTTGTCGGGCTTCTCGACCAATGTCCACACTTGATTTCTCTCAAAGTTGTGTAGCTCTTCATGCATAGCGTTTATCTAGTCCGGATCCTCCAATGCTTCTTCAACCTTCATAGGTTCAATGCTAGAGATGAATGATTAATGTTCACAAAAGTTAGCCAAACGAGTTTTAGAGCGAGTGATTCTCCCAGTTTGGATATCATTGTAGATTTGCTCCACGGGATGATCTTTATCAATTCTTGCTCGAACTCGTGAAAGCTTTTGCTTGGGTCTTGGTTGAACATCTTCTTCATCTTGTTCTTCTTCTTGGCCTTCTTCATTGTTAGCGTTGTCGTTCTCTTGTCGTGGTGGAGAAGGAGGTTGTTGACATTCGTCTTGGTGCACTTCCTCGTTTTCTTCATCTTGGTGTGTCCCACTCGTGGATGCTTCCGTATCAACTCTTGGTTCACCTTGTCGTGAGGTAGAAGCTTCCACTTGGACGGACGAGGTACTCTCCTTTATCTCCGTTGGATGAATCTTACCAATAGACAAGTCTTGGATTTCTTCCGAGGGATCTTTGTCTCCTACATCAATTGGCAATTGCTCTACTTGCGAGCCGTTAGATTCATCAAACTTCACATCTACTGTTTCTTCAACCTTTCGGGTGAAATTGTTGTAGACACGGTATGTGTAAGAGTTTGAGCCATAACCAAGTAGGAAACCTTCATGAGACTTAGGAGCAAATTTAGAACGAAGATGCTTATCAAGAATGTAGCACTTTTAGCCGAATACTCGAAAGTATCCAACTTGGGGTTTGTTACCGGTGAGGAGCTCGTATGCCGTCTTGCCGAGTAGCTTGTGAAGATACAAGCGATTTGTTGCATGACAAGCTGTCTCAACCGCTTCCGCCCAAAAGTGTTTTGGCGTCTTGTACTCATCAAGCATCGTTCTTGCCATCTCGATAAGAGTCCAGTTCTTCCTCTCAACGACTCCATTTTTTTGAGGTGTGTACGTAGCCGAGAACTCATGTGTAATCCCTTCTTTGTCAAGAAAGGTGTCCACATTTGCGTTCTTAAACTCCGTTCCGTTGTCGCTCCGAACCTTCTTGATCTTCACGTCAAATTGATTTTGGGCCTTCCTAGCAAAGTTTTTGAAGATCTTTTGGACCTGTGATTTGTCATCAAGAAAGAATACCAACGTAAATCTTGAAAAATCATCAACTATGACTAGACCAAATGAGTTACCACCGAGACTCTTGTAGGCATTTGGACCAAAGAGATCCATGTGAAGTAGCTCGAGTGGTCTTCTTGTGGTCATGATGTTCTTAGCGCGATGACTTCCTCCAACTTGTTTCCCTGCTTGACAAGCACTACAAAGTCTATCCTTGTCAAATATGACATCGTTAGCGCCAAGGATATGATTTCCTTTAATGAGTTTGTCAAGGTTTCGCATGCCCACATGGCCTAGCCTTCTATGCCACAACCAGCCTTTAGAAGATTTAGCAATTAAGCAAGTTCTAGGTTGAGCCTTTTTAGTGAAATCAACAATGTAAAGATCTCCTCTACGTATACCGGTAAAGACCATTTTATGATTATCTCTAAGAAACACTTGGCAGTCTACTTCAGTAAATAGGACATTGAAACCCAAGTCAGCAAGTCTAGATACTGAAAGTAAGTTGTAGCCAAGAGATTCTACGAGCATGACATTTTGAATGGAGCTATCATGTGAGATGACCACCTTACCAAGGCCAACCACCTTACCCTTTGAGTTATCACCAAAGGTGACATATTTTCGAGGGTCGTCGTTTTCAGCAAGCTCACGGAACATGACTTTATCTCCGGTCATATGATCAGTACATCCACTATCAAGGACCCATTCCTTTCCTCCAGCCATGTAGCCGTGAAGATTTTCCATAAGACCAAAGTGTCTCATCACATCATCGAGATCATAGTCACTATCATCATCCTCATCATAGTATCCATTTTCAACATCATTTTGTGATTGATCAATTCCTAGAGAGGGTAATTCATTAGATAAATGATCATTTCTATAGTTATCTTTATGAATTCTAATAGCTCTGGAAATGATATTGCTAATGATTCCAACATCTCCTTTGGCACTCGTAAGATTAGTAAGCTCAAATAAGCAGTCACCAAATTTGGGATCATTGGAACTCATCTTAATCAAGGCAATAGACTTATGGAGGATTTCATCTAGATCTTTGAAGGAATAATTTGGAAAGAGTTCCTCAAGAAATTTCCATATGGTGTAGGCACACTTAAGAGTAGGCAAACATCCAATCAAGTTCCTAGGCAAGCCTCTAGTGATAAGATTAACAGTTCTAAGATTGCGAATCATGTCAATTGACTCATCAAGGGTAGGATGCATGGGATCAACATGAGGTGCACAAGGGCTAGCAATATACTTGCTCAAATGATATTCATTGAAAATCTCAAGCATTTCATTTTTCCAATCATGAAAATATTCTCCATCAAGAATAGGCACTCTACGTCTAAGACTCCCCAAAGTAGACTCATCCATCTTCCTCCAATGGTGTTTAAACCAAGGCAATGGAGACCAAAGCTCTGATACCAATTGAAAGGATCGAGAAGAGGTGTCTGGAGGGGGGGTGATTAGACACTAAGTAGCAAAAGTTGTAGTTTTTAATTTCTTTAAGTTGAAGTGGAGTTTTGGCACAAGTTTAACAAACACAATACATTTCAAGCAAGCATGCAAAGAGTATATGAGTAGTGGAAAGTAAAGCATGCAACTTGCAAGAATGTAAAGGGAAGGGTTTAGAGAATTCAAAAGCAATTGGAGACACAGATGTTTTTGTCGTGGTTCCGATAGGTGGTGCTATCGTACATCCACGTTGATGGAGACTTCAACCCACGAAGGGTAACGGTTGCGCGAGTCCACGGAGGGCTCCACCCATGAAGGGTCCACGAAGAAGCAACCATGTCTATCCCATCATGGCCATCGCCCACGAAGGACTTGCCTCACTAACGGTAGATCTTCACGAAGTAGGCGATCTCCTTGCCCTTACAAACTCCTTGGTTCAACTCCACAATCTTGTCGGAGGCTCCCAAGTGACACCTAGCCAATCTAGGAGACACCACTCTCCAAGAAGTAACAAATGGTGTGTTGATGATGAACTCCTTGCTCTTTTGCTTCAAATGATAGTCTCCCCAACACTCAACTCTCTCTCACGGGATATGGATTTGGTGGAAAGAAGATTTGAGTGGAAAGCAACTTGGGGAAGGCTAGAGATCAAGATTCATATGGTGTGAATGGAATATCTTGGCCTCAACACATTAGTAGGTGGTTCTCTCTCAGAAAATTTGTATTGGAAGTGTAGGTATATTCTGATGGCTCTCTCCACGAATGAAGAGTGGGTGGAGGGGTATATATAGCCTCCACACAAAATCTAACCGTTACACACAATTCACCAATCTCGGTGAGACCGAATTGAGAAACTCGGTCGGACCGATTTAGCAAACCTAGTGACCGTTAGGATTTTCGGTGGGACTGAGATGCAACTCGGTGGGACCGATATGGTTAGGGTTAGGGCATAACGTAATCTCGCTGTGACCGATTACACAAACTCGGTGGGACCGATTTTGGTAATAAGCTAACCAGAGAGTTGGTCAGGTAAACTCGGTGAGACCGATTACACAAACTCGGTGGGACCGATTTTGGTAATAAGCTAACCAGAAAGTTTGCATTGTAATCTCGGTAGTACCGATTGCTCAATCTCGGTGGGACCGATTTTGGTAATGGAAATACACAGAGAGATTACAATCCCATCTTGGTGAGACCGAGATCCCTATCGGTGAAACCGATTTGCCTAGGGTTTTTGGCAGTGGCTATGACATTTGAACTCGGCGGCGTCGGATAGAAAGAATCGGTGGGGCCGAGTTTGACTTTTGGTTTAGGTCATATGTGGATGTGGGAAGGTAGTTGAGGGTTTTGGAGCATATCACTAAGCACTTTGAAGCAAGAACCTCATCAAGCAACACCTCATCCCCTCTTGATAGTATTGGCTTTTCCTATAGACTCAATGTGATCTTGGATCACTAAAATAGAAAATTTAGAGTCTTGATCTTGAAGCTTGAGCTAATCCTTTGTCCTTAGCATCTTGAAGGGGTTCCACATCCTTTAGTCCATGCCACTTAATTTGTTGAACTTGTCTGAAACATACTAGGTAAAAGTATTAGTCCAATAAGAGATATGTTGTCATTAATTATCAAAATCACCCAAGGAGCACTTGTGCTTTCAATTGTGGTGCTATTGGTAGTGGCATAGGAGGTGTGTTAACGCAAGAGAAGCGCCCCATAGCTTACTTTAGTGAGAAACTTTCCGGAGCACAACTCAATTACCCCATCTATGACAAAGAGTTATATGCTTTAGTGCGAGTTTTGCATGAATGGGAACATTATCTTCGCCCTCATGAATTTATCATTCATATCGATCATGAAACGCTTAAATACCTTAAGGGTCAAACTAAGTTGAACAAGCGTCATGCTAAATGGAGTGAATTCATTGAGTCTTTTCCTTATGTCATCAAGTAGATTAAAGGTAAGGAAAATGATGTGGCAGACGCTCTTTCCCGCATATGCATGCTTGTTACTCAACTTGAATTGGATGTCATTGGCTTTGAGCACATAAAAGACTTCTATGAGCATGATCCTACTTTTCCTATTCCTTATGCCAAATGTTTGACGCATACATCTTGGGAATGCTATTACATCTAAGATGGTTATCTTATGAGATCTAACAAACTATGCATCCCCAAGTCTTCTTTTCGTTTGTTCCTTTTGCAAGAATCTCATGGAGGACTAATGGGACATTTTGGACGCGAGAAGACTTTTGCTATGCTCTCCAAGAACTATTTTTGGCCAAAGATGTTCCACGATGTCAACCGCTT
Source organism: Triticum urartu (assembly GCF_003073215.2). Lineage (NCBI taxonomy): Eukaryota > Viridiplantae > Streptophyta > Magnoliopsida > Poales > Poaceae > Triticum > Triticum urartu. The sequence goes on along the minus strand of NC_053023.1, from coordinate 298,320,845 downwards.
CACTAATCGATGCTATACATGCCACAAAGCTAAGTCTAAAGCTCAATCCCATGGTCTCTATATGCCCCTTCCAATACCGTATCAACCATGGGAAGATATTAGCATGGATTTTGTACTTGGATTGCCTAGAACTAGAAATGGAAAGGATTTGGTATTTGTTGTTGCTGTCTTGTCATTGGTCCAAGTGTTGTCATGGGAGACGTAGGTAGGTCCATGGGGATGACCTTGGGATGCTCCGCATCATCTCCCCACCCCTTGGGAAAGATCCAACCTCGGATCAAATTCTTCATCACCATGGTAGGGCGAGAGGTCTTTGACGTTGAAGACGTCGCTCACGCTGTACTTGTCGCGCGGAAGATCGATGTTGTAAGCATTGTTGTTGTAGCGCTCGAGCACCTTGAATGGTCCATCAGCTCGTGGTAGAAGTTTGGACTTTCGTTCATTGGGGAAGCGATCCTTGCAAAGGTGTAGCCAGACGAGATCACCAACATTGAATATCATGGGTTGCTTGTTGAAGTGGAGCTTGGTCGCGAGTCATTGTGTTTGGCGCTCGATGGTGTTCCTTGGATCTTCATGCATCTTCTTGAGGTAGTTGACTCGTGCACTTGCGTCCATGTTGATGCGCTCTTGTAGTGGTAGAGGAAGAATGTCCAATGGGGACAACGGGTTGTAACCGTAGACGACCTCAAAAGGGGACTTGATAGTAGTCGAATGTCTTGCCCGGTTGTAGGCGTACTCGGCGATGGGTAGGCACTCTTCCCACTCCTTGATGTTCTTCTTGATCAAGACGCGTAGGATACTGGAGAGCGTTCGGTTCGTCACCTCCGTTTGGTCGTCCGTTTGAGGATGGTATGCTGAAGAGAACAAGATCTTGATTCTGAGCTTGACGCATAAGGTTTTCCAAAAGTAACTCAAGAACTTGATGTCGCGGTCTGAGACAATTGTCTTTGGCACTCCATGTAGGCACAAGATTTCCCTACAAAAAGATTTGCAACATGTGAAGCATCGTCTATCTTGTTGCATGGTATGAAATGTGCCATTTTAGAAAACTGGTCCACAACAACAAACATGAAATCCTTTCCATTTCTAGTTCTAGGCAAACCAAGCACAAAAGCCATGCTAATATCTTCCCACGGGTGATATGGAATTGGAAGGGGCATATAAAGACCATGAGATTGATCTTTAGACTTAGCTTTGCGACATGTAGAGCATCGGTTGGTGAAGCATGAGACGTCGCGGAACATCTTGCACTACAGGAATCAGGCACTTTGCCGTCTACCATGGATGACAGCAAAGGCATGCCTGGCTGACGGCAAAGGCCTTTGTCATTCGCCAACAGACGGCAACAGGTCCGGCTGAATAGGCTACGGCGAAGGGCTCTTTGCCGTCTGCTGGCGGACGGCAAAGATGAAATGGTCTTTGCCATCCGCTAGCGGGCGGCAAAGAACCTGGACGTCACACGTGGTAGGTTACGTCCGTTAGGGGGTTAACAGCGTGCTTTGTCGTCCGCTAGCAGATGGCAAAGACCATTGCACCTTTGTCGTCTGCCAGCAGACGACAAAGTAACCAAATAGCCCAGCCCCCAGGTGCTGCCACGTGGCGTGCTATGTCGTCCGCTGGCAGACGGTAAAGGTGCAACGGTCTTTGCCGTCTGCCAGCTGACGGCAAAGTAACAAAATAGGCCAGCCAGTGCCTCAGGTTGCACAGGTAGCTACCACGTGGCAGCTTTGCCATCTGCTGGCAGACGGCAAAGAGCCTGTATAGCCCATTTTTTCTATTTTTTTCTTAAATTCATTCAATTTCAACAAACAAATTTCACAGAAGACATATGACATATCCAACACACAAGTTTCATCATACATACATAACCAACACATATTTCCATCCATACATATTACAATAGTTTCACATTGTTCATCCAACACCTATCCATCCATCCATATAAAAAGTTCCACATTGTTCATAGATACAAAATAAAAGCAGAAAGGGGAAAGAAGCACTCCATTCATGCAAGCTTCCGTGGAGTAAATGAAATCTGCAAAATGGGAAACAAGAAAGTTAGAAGAAGACTAGAAGAAGAAGAAGAAGAAGAAGAAGAAGAAGCAAGCATACTTAGGTAAAATAGAGCTAACCTAGCTAATTATGCCATTTTTGAGTGAACTAAGCATATTATGCCATTTTTGATATAAATCAGCTAAGTATAGGTCATTATTGAGCTAACCTAGGTAACTAAGCATATTAGAGCTAACTTAGGTCATTTTGGAGAAGAAGAAGATGACTAGAAGAAGAAGAAGAAGAAGAAGAAGAAGACTAGAAGAAGAAGAAGGAGGAGGAGGAGGAGGTTTTTACCCTTTTCCTTCTCATTCTTCTTCTTTTATTCTTTCTTTTTCTTATCTTTCTTCTTCTATTCTTCTTTTTCTCCTCCTCCTTGTTTTTCTTCTTCCTATTCCTTATTTGTGTCATTTTAGAGGTTACATAGGCAATTATGCCATTTTTAGCTAACTAAGCTTATTATGTCAATTTGGAGGAAAATAAGGTAAGTATAGGTCATTTTTGTGCTAACATAAGTAATTATGCCATTTTTGAGCTAACATAGGTAAAATGGATCATCTTTGGAGCTAACCTAGCTAAAATGGATCATATTAGAGCTAACCTAGGTAAACTTGGTCATTTTGGAGCTAACCTAGGTAAACTTGGTCATTTTGCAGCTAAGTAAGCTAATTATGTCATTTTGGAGGAAGAGCTAAGTCTAGGTCGTTACGGTAAGCATTTTGGAGGAAATAAAGCTAAGTCTAGGTCTTTATGCATTTGGTAGGCAAAACACTAGAGAAAACTTACCGTCATCACGGAGGTGAAGGACCGGTCGGGTTTACACCAGTGCCAGACAAAGAAGGACCGGTCGTGGTCGGGGTTGCGCCAGTGCGAGACGGAGAAGGATCGGTCGATGCTTGTCAGGAGTCATGATGCACCAAAGATCATTTGCAATGTCTCGTTAGCATGATGCAACTGAAATGTGAATACTAGTAACTAATTACCATTCAAATGAAACTCACCGTGTCCGCTATACCAATTTGAGGCATCGGCGGAGGGGTCTGACCATTTTTCTCGCACACAGACTGCACATTTTGTTTTCACAAGTCAGTCATATTAGTTAGTAATGAAACAAACATAAATGCATGATTTGGCTAATAAGCAGGAAAACTTACCATGAGGAGCTCGTATAGGGCCCAGTGAGATGCGTCGTTCCGGTTCCTCACCTCCTCCAGCATCTTAGTCGTCCTGTAACGCCCGGATAATAAAGCTACAGTAAAACTCTGCTAATGATGCCACATCACCTCTGTCACAGATGCTAATCTCTCGTTAGTTCAAAAAACCAATTCAAAATATCGCAAACAACAAATGTTTCCAAAACATTGAAACAAAAATGTTCGGTGGGTGCCAAATTTCGCACTTGTAATTATTATGGAGAAAACTCATTTTTAGAAAAGGCCTAAATATTTTACATTGAATTAAAACAGAAAAGAAAATCAAAATAAATAAAAACAGAAACAAACCTAAAAATAAAAAAGGCCCCTGGCCAACTGGGCCAGACGGCCCAGCTCACAGGCCAGGCCAGCCCACCTGGCCCAGCCAGCCGACGCACTATAACACCCCGTATGTAACCTTGCCATATTTGTATTCCAACTCTTGCCTTTTCCGGCACTAAGTTATTTTATTTCCTCGTTGTCGGGTTTTGTCTCGTGTTGTTTTGTCTTTGTCATGCATCTCATATCATGTCATCATGTGCATCGCATTTGCATACGTGTTCGTCTCATGCATCCGAGCATTTTCCCTGTTGTCCGTTTTGCATTCCGGTGCTCCTATGTCCTCCGGTGTCCCCTTTTACCTCTTTTCGTGTGTGGGTATTAAACATTCTCGGATTGGACCGAGACTTTCCAAGCGGCCTTGGTTTACTACCGGTAGACCGCCTGTCAAGTTTCGTGCCATTTGGACTTTGTTTGATACTCCAACGGTTAACCGAGGGACCGAGAAGGCCTCGTGTGTGTTGCAGCCGAACACCTCTCCAAAGTGGCCCAAAACCCACCTAAACCTCCTCCATCGTCTAGGCCGTTCGATCACGATCGCGTGGCCGCAAACCGTGCTCAATTTGGAGCCCCCTAGCTCCTCCTACCTATAAAAAGGTCCTTCCCCTCCAAATTCCGGATCATTTCTCACCCTAACCTAGTCCCCCTCGTCTCTCCGCGCGCCGGACGTGTCCGGTCCGTGCAGGACAGCCCGCGCCGCCGCCTCCCGGCCAATCCTGAGGTGCCAAGTGGCACCACAGCCGCCAAGGCCCGCCGAGCCCAGGGCGGGCCCTCGGAGCCCATCGCGCCCGCGCCCCGCCGCCTAGGTACCCCGCTGCCCGCGAGATCGAGCCGCGCCGCCTCCCCGCCTCCTCTTGCCAGATCGCCGCCGCCGCGCTGTCGCCGGCCAGAGCAAAGCTCCTCCGTGGCGAGCCCCCCCGGCGTCCGCCGCCTCGCCGCTTCCTCGAGCGTCGCGCGCCCCGCTGTCCTCCTCCACACCGGCGACCCGCAGCCCCGCCGTCCTCCTCCTCGACGCTGGTGCCAACTCCGGCGAGCCCAAGTCCAGCGACGACTCCGGCCAGCCTCAGCTTCCACACCACCCAGATCCGGATCTGGATCTGAAAATCCCGAGGGTTGACTTTTGCCCTGGCCCTAATATTTTTGGCATATCTTCATCGCATCATATCTCATCATCCGTGGCTCCGTTTCGGGCGTGTAGCATATCGAATTGTTTATCTCGACGAGTACTTCATTTCATATCATTGCATCATGTTCATTTGAGCTCATCTTGATGTCCTAAATGTTGTTGGAAGAGTGCTAGTTTCTGTTAGTTTCATATTATTATCAGTAATTGGACATTTGTCATTTTTGCCATGATTGATGTGTGCCTCCTATGATATTGAGCCCTACATGTGTTTTGAAGTATGCCATGCCATCTTTACAGGGGTGTATGCCATGTATTTTTGTGATCTCTATGGTGACTAGCACAAGCATGCAAAGTAGCTCTCGTAATGTTGCTGATTTCAGGGACTTAGAAATCTTCTAAGTCTTTGCCCTGTCATTATTTTTATGCCATGTGTTCTTGTTGCTACAGAGTGATCCATGCCTCTTTTGAGCATGATCAGTAAGGATGTTTTGTAGATATTTTTGTGCTCTATCCATCCATGTCTTTGTTTGCAATTATGGAGCACCCTAGCTTGAGTCAATCGAGCTCTACTTTTGCTATAAAATGTTCCTGGCAGAATGTTTACGTGTTAAGCATTTTTGCCGAGGTTGTTGTAGTTGATCCATGCATGCTATGATGTTGTTCTTGCCATGTTTAGCTTCTATGCCATGTCTACTTGCTGGGTGTATGCTTAGTTTGTCATGAAATGCTTTGTGGTGAGTGCATCGAGCTCGTAAACATGCCTACTTGATATATGTTTTGCCATGTTCCAGTTTTCTGCTAAGTCTGAATCTGTTAACGATAATTGCTATGTTCACATGGTTGCCATTGTATTTTTCTGATCCCTTTTGGCTTATGGTCAGTAAGGGATTTTTGTTGTATGCTTTGAGTAGCTTCATGCCATGCCTTGATTTGCCATGATATGTTCCTGTAGCATGTAGTTATCTTGCTCTAAATATTGCTTCCTGATGTTAAATTCCTGACATGTTGTTATTTTCACTAAGTCTGTAACCTGGTATCTTTTGCACGTTTGCCATGCTTGTTTGAACCTGCTATTGAGTGAATTAGCCGTAGCTCAGTGTTCATCTTTTGTCAAGCATCTTGAGTGGATCCCTACCATGTATTTTGTTGCTATATTAGAGTGATGTAGCTTGTTCTTCTTGATGCATTTAGATGGACTCGTGTTATTAATCGCAGATCGGTGCCATATTTGTTTTGCTTGCCATTTGCAAACCGTGCATCCGATTCCGGTAATCTTTATATCGATTTCGACCGAAATCAACTCCTCTTTCCAGTGGCACTCTTGGTTTTACAAGTTGAGGCCAGGTTCAATCTTTCCTTTCCGAAACATGCATACGCATCGCATACCGCATCCCGCATATCATGCCATGTTTTGCATCATGTTGCTTGTGCATTGCACGTGGTTGATTGTGTTCCCCTTTGCTTTTGTTCTTGCTTGGGTAGAGCCGGGAGACGAGTACGTGATCGAGGAGCCCGTTGAGTACGTTTACGAGGATCAAGCTAACGTCAACTCAGAGAACTTTGCAGGCAAGATGACCATACCCTCGAAATCACTTCTATCTTTGCTTGCTAGATGCTCGCTCTATTGCTATGCCTATGCTACGATACCTACCACTTGCTTATCATGCCTCCCATATTGCCATGTCAAACCTCTAACCCTCCTTGTCCTAGCAAACCGTTGTTTGGCTATGTTACCGCTTTGCTCAGCCCCTCTTATAGCGTTGCTAGTTGCAGGTGAAGATTGGAGTTTGTTCCTTGTTTGGAACATGTTAATTGTTGGGATATCACTATTATATCTTGTCTACTTTAATGCACCTATATACTTGGTGAAGGGTGGAAGGCTCGGCCTTATGCCTGGTGTTTTGTTCCACTCTTGCCGCCCTAGTTTCCGTCATACCGGTGTTATGTTCCTTGATTTTGTGTTCCTTACACGGTTGGGTTATAATGGGAACCCCTTGACAGTTCGCCTTGAATAAAACTCCTCCAGCAATGCCCAACATTGGTTTTACCATTTGATCACGAGGGTGTGAGATTGCTGAGTCCCCATGACTCACAGATTCCTTCCAAAACCAGATGCAGGGACCGATGATACCGCTCTAGGAGATTTGACTGAGCTCAAGTGGGAGTTTGATGAGGACTCGGGATGATACTACGTTTCCTTTCCAGACGATCAGTAGTGGTGCCCAGTTGGGGCGATCGGGGACTTTGTCGCATTTGGGGTTGTTCTTTATTTTGGTTCCGTAGTCGGACCTTGAGTGTATCTGGATGAATGTAATGATATTTATACTATTGTGTGACGTGGCGAGTGTAAGCCAACTATGTATCTCTTTCCCTTATTTATTACATGGGTTGTGTGAAGATTACCTCACTTGCGACATTGCTTACAATGCGGTTATGCCTCTAAGTTGTGCTTCGACACGTGGGAGATATAGCCGCATAATGAGCATTACAAGTTGGTATTCAGAGCCTTCCCCGACTTTAGGAGCCCCTGCTTGATCGAATTGCTGGCGTTGTTGAGTCTAGAAAAATGTTTTGAGTCATTTAGGATTATATATATCGAGAGTAGGATTCTTTTTACTCCTCAGTCCCTTCGTCGCTCTGGTGAGGCATCCTGACGTAGAGTTTTGACTCTTCTCTTCTCAAATTTCACTAAAAAAATTAGGATCACGCGGGTATCTTGGAATCGTTCCGATGGATTTGTGACGAGAACATTGTTCTTGGTGCCTCCTGACATTTAGGGGTTGTGGCAGTGTCCCGGGGAGTTGAGCTCTGAGGTGTTGTCGTCACAATTTTATTGTTGCAATTCTGGAATACCTGAGTTTCGCCGACATCGAAAATCTCTTTTATGCTGTTGTTGGTGAGATAACCTCGACGCCACCCAGTACTGGGGCGGGAGTTCAGGAGTATCGCCATAACTCGTATAACGGATGCTTTTTGAAGGTTGAGGTAAATGATTTCCGAAGGTTTCTTGGTTATGTGTTGAAGGATGGATACAGCTGGATGTAGGATTTGCTAGCTTTGGGTGAGATATTATGCTTCCCCTGTATCCCCAACACCTGATTGCATAACCGAGAAAATTTCGGGAGTTTCATAGGTGGGAATTCTTGTAGCTCTAGTATTTCTTCCGCAAATATTTGGTTTGTGATTGGGTAATCCTCACCAAGTATTTGTTCATATCCGTACCTTGTTGTTTTATTCTTCTACCTCTATCTAAGTGGCTTCTCAATTTATGGAAGTGTGACCATTTCAACTGGAATGCATTCATTCATTTTGTTCGGATGTTAAGACTATATGTTGCAATTTCGATCCTTTTCATTCAGCTTGAATATATGTCTGTCAAGATGCTAACGGATGTCACCCTCTTCAGGATGGCTCCTCCAACGCGTCAGAATCCTGAACCGCCACCACCACCTCCGGAGGCGTGGCAAGCTGTGATGGGCGCTACCAATGCAAACACGCAGCTAATCAGGCAACTCTTGCAAGAGCGCAACCAAGGGAATCAAGGCCATGGCAACAATCAGAATCAGTTTGCTACACTCAACCAGTTCCTCGCTAACCAGCCAAAGACCTTCAGTAACTGTGTCAAGGCAACAGACGCTGATGATTGGCTCGTGGATATCTGCAAGCATTTCGAGGGCAGCAACATCAAGCCTGAGGACTTTGTCAAATTTTCCTCATTCCAACTCAAAGACCAAGCTGCAGAATGGTATCAGCAATACAAAGATTCCAGAGGAGGTCGTGTGATTACCTGGGATGAATTCCATCAAGACTTCAAAGCTCACCACATTCCTCAGAGTGTTGTTGAGAGCAAGCATGACGAGTTCCGCAATCTGAAGCAAGGCAGCTTGTCTGTTTACTAGTATAACATCATGTTCCAGAAGCTCGCTCATTTCGCTAAGCAAGACATCCCTGACGAGAAGAGCATGATTTATCAGTTCAGAGGTGGCCTCAGAGAAGATCTCCAACTAGCTCTTGTGCTTTTTGAGCCGCAGAAGTACGATGAGTTTTACAACATGGCACTGAAACAAGAGGCTGCTCAACACAAGTGCGATGCTTCCAAGAAACGAGTCAGGGATGCAACTCCTTCTTCCTCAACTTAAGTGGCAACTAAGCAGCAAAAGTATTGGTTGCCTCCTCCTCCTCCGTTCCACCAGCCTTATCAGCAGAAGAGCAAAGGTGGCAATGGATCTTCCCACCCACCCAACCCAGGCTTTCAGAACAAGACTTTATCTAATGCTCCAAGATCAAGTGCTCAGTATCATCGTCCGCTCTTGGAGGTCACGTGCAACAAGTGTCAGCAGAAGGGTCACTATGCCAACAAATGCTTCAATCAGAGGCATCTTCCTCCTCCTCATGTGAGATCTGCCAGTACCGCAGTGGTCAAGCATAGTCCCAAGCATGCCAAGGTCAACTTGATGAACGCAGCTCAGGCAGAGGACTCGTCAGATGTGATTATGGGTAACCTTCCTGTTAACGATATCCCTGCAAAAGTTCTTTTTGACTTTGGTGCATCGCATTCTTTCATGTCATTCCCATTTGCATCGGAGCACAACTTTGGCACTAAGGCATTACCTAAAGCATTGCAAGTTGTCTCTCCGGCTAAGCGTTTGAGTTCTAGCATGATGGTCTCGGATATTTCTATCATGATGGGCGACTTCAAGTTTCTGGCTTCTCCAATGGTCCTTGGTAACTCGGATATTGATCTTATTCTCGGAATGGAGTGGCTTTCTAAGCACAAGGCTCAGCTTGATTTGCTGCCAGACAGATTCAATTGACACATTCGTCTGAGGATGTAATCGTCTTTGCCGCTCGTGATAATACCATTCGACTATTTTCTCTCAACGAGAAGGGAGAGTTGGATGCCATATCTCAGATTCCAGTCGTTTGCGAATATCAAGACATCTTTCCAGAAGAGCTTCCAGGAATGCCTCCTCATCGGCCAGTTGAATTCGTCATCGATCTTGAGCCTGGCACGGAACCTGTTTGCAAACTTCCTTACAAGCTTGGACCCGAAGAGTTGAAGGAGCTGAAGAAGCAACTCGATATTCAAGACAGTATGGGTCTCATCCGACCAAGTTCTTCTCCATGGGGTTGTGGTATTCTCTTCATCAAGAAGAAGGATGGAACGGACCGACTTTGTGTCGACTACCGTCCATTGAACAAGAAGACCATAAAGAACAAGTACCCACTTCCCAACATCAATGAGCTTTTCGAACAACTCAAAGGTGCTCAAGTATACTCCAAGCTTGATCTCCGTATGGGCTATCATTAGGTTCGCATTCGTGAAGAAGATATCCCTAAGACAGCGTTTAGAACAAGCTATGGTTCATATGAATACACTGTCATGTCTTTCGGCCTTGTCAATGCTCCTACAACATTCTCTCGCATGATGAACTTCATCTTCAATGCCTACACAAATGACTTCGTCTTGGTCTACCTCCATGACATTTTGGTCTTTTCCAAGAACAAGGAGGATCATGCCAAGCACTTGAGATTGGTGCTGGATAAACTCAGAGAACATCAGTTCTATGCAAAGTTTTCTAAGTGCGAGTTTTGGCTCGATGAGGTTCTCTACCTTGGGCATATCATCTCTGCCAAGGGCATAGCTGTTAATCCTGAGAAGGTTTCTGCAATTGTGAATTGGGAACCACCTCAGAACGTGAAGCAACTCCGCAGCTTCCTTGGGCTCACAAGCTATTGTCGAAGGTTCGTTGAGAACTTCTCAAAGATCGTGAAGCCTCTTTCCAACCTCCTGCAGAAGCATGTGAAGTATGTCTGGTTGCCTGAATGTGACATCGCCTTCAACACCCTCAAAGAGAAGTTAGTCACTACTCCAGTTCTGACTCCTCTTGATGAATCCAAACCGTTCGAGGTCTTCTGTGATGCTTCCCTTCAAGGTCTTGGTGCAGTGTTGATGCAAGAGAAGAAAGTTGTGGCCTATATCTCTCGCCAGTTGAAGCCCAACGAAAAGAACTACCCCACTCATGACCTCGAGTTGGCGGCAGCTGTCCATGCTCTTTTAACATGGAGACATCTCTTGTTGGGAAGGAAAGTGGACATCTTCACTGATCAAAAGAGTCTCAAGTACATCTTCACTCAGCCAAACCTCAACCTCAGGCAGACTCGTTGGGTCGAAATGATTCAAGAGTATAATCCGAGTATCGAATATACTCCAGGCAAGGCCAATGTAATTGCTGACGCATTGAGCAGGAAGGCTTACTGCAACAGTTTGATTCTCAAGCCTTACCAACCAAAGCTTTGTGAAGCTTTCCGCAAACTCAATCTCCAAGTTGTTCCTCAAGGATTCCTTGCCAACCTCCAAGTCTCTCCTACTTTGGAAGATCAGATTCGCAAAGCTCAACTTCTTGATGCTATGGTGAAGAAGGTGAAGATTGGGATTGCCAAGAGTCAACCCAAGTACAAGTGCTATCGTCTTGATGACAAGGATACTCTATTCTTCGAGGATTGCATTATTGTCCCTAAATGTGACCTTCGTAAAGTCATTATGAACGAAGCTCACAATTCACTCCTCTCTATTCACCCTGGAAGTACAAAGATGTACCAGGACCTCAAGCAGTCGTATTGGTGGACTCGAATGAAGCGTGAGATTGCTCAGTTCGTGAATGAATGTGATGTCTGCAGAAGAGTGAAAGCAGAACACCAACGACCAGCTGGTCTCCTCCAACCTCTTGCCATTCCAGAATGGAAGTTTGACCATATTGAGATGGACTTTGTGACTGGATTTCCAAAGTCCAAGCATGGCAATGATGCTATCTTCGTTGTCATCGACAAACTCACTAAAGTGGCTCATTTTCTTCCTATCAAAGAATCTATCACAGCAGCTTAGTTGGCAGAGCTATATACCTCCAGGATTGTCTCTCTGCATGGCATTCCATAGTTGATATCTTCAGATCGTGGCAGCATCTTCACCTCTAAGTTCTGAGACTCCTTTCAGAAGGCCATGGGCACCAACATTCGCTTCAGCATAGCTTTTCATCCTCAAACCAGTGGCCAAGTCGAGCGAGTCAATCAAATTCTTGAAGATATGCTCAGGGCTTGTGTCATTTCTTTTGGTATGAAGTGGGAAGATTGTCTTCCATATGCCGAGTTCTCCTACAACAACAGCTTCCAAGCGAGTTCGGGCAAGGCCCCATTCGAGATTCTCTATGGCAGGAAGTGTCGTACTCCTCTTAACTGGTCAGAGACTGGTGAACGCCAACTTCTTGGCAATGACTTGATCACAGAGGCTGAAGAAATGTGCAAAGTCATTCGTGATAATCTCAAAGCCGCGCAATCGCGCCAGAAGAGTTACTATGATAGCAAGAATCGTGACTTGGCTTTCGATATCGTAGACCATGTCTACCTCCGCGTCTCTCCAATGAAAGGTACTCGTCGCTTCGGTATCAAAGGGAAGCTTGCCCCTAGATACGTGGGTCCTTTCAAGATCTTTGGCAAAAGAGGCGATCTCGCCTATCGACTTGAGCTTCCTTCAAACTTTGCAAATGTGCATGACATGTTTCACGTGTCTCAACTCCGCAAGTGTTTCAAGACTCCTGACCACACCATCAACTTTGAAGAGATTGATCTCCAGGAAGACTTGTCTTATCATGAGCACCCCGTTGCTATAATTGAAGAAACTGAGCGCAAGACTCGCAACAAGTCTATCAAATTCCTGAAAGTCAAGTGGTCACATCATTCCAACCGTGAAGCCACCTAGGAATGCGAGGACCACCTGTGTTCTGAGTACCCGGAGTTTTTCCAGTCCTAGATCTCGGGACGAGATCCTTTCGTAGTGGTGGAGTGTTGTAACACCCCGTAGTAACCTTGCCATATTTGTATTCCAACTCTTGCCTTTTCCGGCACTAAGTTATTTTATTTCCTTGTTGTCTGGTTTTTGTCTCGTGTTGTTTTGTCTTTGTCAAGCATCTCATATCATGTCATCATGTGCATCGCATTTTCATATGTGTTCGTCTCATGCATCCAAGCATTTTCCCCGTTGTCCGTTTTGCATTCCGGCGCTCCTATGTCCTCTGGTGTCCCCTTTTACCTCTTTTCGTGTGCAGGTATTAAACGTTCTCGGATTGGACCGAGACGTGCCAAGCGGCCTTGGTTTACTATCCTTAGACCGCCTGTCAAGTTTCGTGCCATTTGGACTTCGTTTGATACTCCAACGGTTAACCGAGGGACCGAGAAGGCCTCGTGTGTGTTGTAGCCCAACACCTCTCCAAAGTGGTCCAAAACCCACCTAAACCTCCTCCATCGTCTAGGCCGTTCGATCACAATCGTGTGGCCGCAAACCATGCTCAATTTGGAGCCCCCTAGCTCCTCCTACCTATAAAAAGGTCCTTCCCCTCCAAATTCCGGATCATTTCGCACCCTAACCTAGTCCCCCTTGTCTCTCCGCGCTCCGGACGTGTCCGGTCCGCGCCGGACGTATCCGGTCCGCGCCGGATAGCCCGCGCCGCCGCCTCCCGGCCAATCCTGAGGCGCCAAGTGGCACCGCAGCCTCCGCCGCCGCCGAGGCCCGCCGAGCCCAGGGCAGGCCCTCGGAGCCCATCGCGCCCGTGCCCCGCCGCCTGGGTACCCCGCCGCCTCCCCGCCTCCTCTTGCCAGATCGCCGCTGACGCGCCATCGCCGGCCGAAGCAAAGCTCCGCCGCGGCGAGCCCCCCCCCCCCCCCCCCCCCCCCCCCCGGCGTCCGCTGCCTCGCCGCTTCCTCGAGCGTCGCGCGCCCCGCCGTCCTCCTCCACGCCGGCGACCCGCAGCCCTGCCGTCCTCCTCCTCGACGTCGGTGCCAACTCCGGCAAGCCCAAGTCCGGCAACGACTCCGGCCAGCCTCGGCTTCTGCGCCACCCAGATCCGGATCTGGATATGAAAATCTCGAGGGTTGACTTTTTCCCTAACCCTAATATTTTTGTATATCTTCATCGCATCATATCTCATCATCCGTGGCTCCGTTTCGGGCATGTAGCATATCGAATTGTTCGTCTCAACGAGTACTTCATTTCATCTCATTGCATCATGTTCATTTGAGCTCATCTTGATGTCCTAAATGTTGTTGGAAGAGTGCTAGTTTCTGTTAGTTTCAGATTATTATCAGTAATTGGACATTTGTCATTTTTGCCATGATTGATGTGTGCCTCCTATGATATTGAGCCCTACATGTGTTTTGAAGTATGCCATGCCATATTTACAGGGGTCTATGCCATGTATTTTTGTGATCTCTGTGGTGACTAGCACAAGCATGCAAAGCAGCTCTCGTAATGTTGCTGATTTCAGGGACTTAGAAATCTTCTAAGTCTTTGCCCTGTCATTATTTTTATGCCATGTGTTCTTGTTGCTACAGAGTGATCCATGCCTCTTTTGAGCATGATCAGTAAGGATGTTTTGTAGATATTGTTGTGCTCTATCTATCCATGTCTTTGTTCGCAATTGTGGATCACCCTAGCTTGAGTCAATCGAGCTCTACTTTTGCTCTAAAATGTTCCTGGCAGAATGTTTACGTGTTAAGCATTTTTGCCGAGGTTGTTGTAGTTGATCCATGCATGCTATGATGTTGTTCTTGCCATGTCTAGCTTCTATGCCATGTCTACTTGTTGGATGTATGCTTAGTTTGTCATGCAATGCCTCGTAGTGAGTGCATCGAGCTCGTAAACATGCCTACTCGTTATCTGTTTTGCCGAGCTCCAGTTTTTCACTAAGTCTGAATCTGTTTTCGTTAATTACTATGTTCACATGCTTGCAATCGTATTTTCTGATCCCTTTTGGCTCATCGTCAGTAAGGGACTTTTGTTGTATGCTTTGAGTGGCTTCATGCCATGCCTTTCTTTGCCATGTTATGTTCCTGTAGCATGTAGTTATCGTGCTCTAAACATTGCTTCCTGATGATAAATTCCTGACTTGTGGTTAATTTCACTAAGTCTGAAACCTGTTATCTTTTGCATTTTTGCCATGCTTGTTTGAACCTGCTATTGAGTGAATTAGCCGTAGCTCAGTGTTCATCGTTTGTCAAGCATCTTGGGTGGATCCCAGCCATGTATTTTTTTGCTATGTTAGAGTGTTGTAGCTTGTTGTTCTTGATGCATTTAGATGGCCTCGTGCTATTAATCGCAGATCGGTGCCATATTTGTTTTGCTTGCCATTTGCAAACCGTGCATCCGATTCCGGTGATCTTTATATCGATTTCGACCGAAATCAACTCCTCTTTCTAGTGGCACTCTTGGTTTTACAAGTTGAGGCCAGGTTCAATATTTCCTTTCTGAAACATGCATATGCATCGCATACCGCATCCCGCATATCATGCCATGTTTTGCATCATGTTGCTTGTGCATTGCACGTGGTTGATTGTGTTCCCTTTTGCTTGTGTTCTTGCTTGGGTAGAGCCGGGAGACGAGTACATGATCGAGGAGCCCGTTGAGTACGTTTACGAGGATCAAGCTAATGTTAACTCAGAGAACTTTGCAGGCAAGATGACCGTACCCTCAAAATCACTTCTATCTTTGCTTGCTAGATGCTCGCTCTATTGCTATGCCTATGCTACGATACCTACCACTTGCTTATCATGCCTCCCATATTGCCATGTCAAACCTCTAACCCTCCTTGTCCTAGCAAACCGCTGTTTGGCTATGTTACCTCTTTGCTCAGCCCCTCTTACAGCGTTGCTAGTTGCAGGTGAAGATTGGAGTTTGTTCCTTGTTTGGAACATGTTTATTGTTGGAATATCACTATTATATCCTGTCTACTTTAATGCACCTATATACTTGGTGAAGGGTGGAAGGATCGGCCTTATGCCTGGTGTTTTGTTCCACTCTTGCCGCCCTAGTTTCCATCATACCGGTGTTATGTTCCTTGATTTTGTGTTCCTTACACGGTTGGGTTATAATGGGAACCCCTTGACAGTTCGCCTTGAATAAAACTCCTCCAGCAATGCCCAACATTGGTTTTACCATTTTCCACCTAGCCTCTTTTTCCCTTGGGTTCCGTGGACTCAAGGGTCATCTTTATTTTAAACCCCCGGCCAGTGCTCCTCTGAGTGTTGGTCCAAACTGAGCTGCCTGCGGGGCCACCTCGGGGAAACTTGAGGGTTGGTTTTACTCGTAGCTAGTCTCATCTGTTGTGCCCTGAGAACGAGATATGTGCAGCTCCTATCGGGATTTGTCGGCACATTCGGGTGGCTTTGCTGGTTTAGTTTTACCATTGTCGAGATGTCTTGTAACCGGGATGCCGAGTCTGATCGGATTGTCTTGGGAGAAGGAATATCCTTCGTTGACCGTGAGAGCTTGTGATGGGCTAAGTTGGGACACCCCTGCAGGGATTTGAACTTTCAAAAGCCGTGCCCGCGGTTATGGGCAGATGGGAATTTGTTAATGTCCGATTGTAGAAAACCTTAAACTTAACTTAATTAAAATGAATCAACAGAGTGTGTGGCCATGATGGTCTCTTTTCAGCGGAGTCCGGGAAGAGAACACGGTCTCCGTTTATGCTTGAACGTAGGTTGTTCTAGGATCACTTCTTGATCATAGTGTCTCGACCATGCCTTTGCCTTCTCTTCTCGCTCTCATTTGCGTATGTTAGCCACCATATATGCTAGTGCTTGCTGCAGCTCCACATCATACATTTACCCTACCTATAAGCTTAAATAGTCTTGATCGCGAGGGTGTGAGATTGCTGAGTCCCCGTGACTCACAGATTCCTTCCAAAACCAGATGCAGGGACCGATGATACCGCTCCAGGAGATTCGACTGAGCTCAAGTTGGAGTTCGATGAGGACTCAGGACGATACTATGTTTCCTTTCCAAACGATCAGTAGTGGTGCCCAGTTGGGGCGATCAGGGACTTTGTCGCATTTGGGGTTGTTCTTTATTGTGGTTCCGTAGTCGGGCCTTCAGTGTATCTGGATGAATGTAATGATATTTATACTATTGTGTGACGTGGCGAGTGTAAGCCAACTATGTATCTCTTTCCCTTATTTATTACATGGGTTGTGTGAAGATTACCTCACTTGCGACATTGCTTACAATGCGGTTCTGCCTCTAAGTCGTGCTTCGACACGTGGGAGATATAGCCGCATGGTGAGCGTTACATGCACCCCCCCTCCATATCCCCACCGGGGAAACCCTAACCCACTACCGCTCTCCCACTCCCTCCTCACATGACGCCACTCCCACTCCCCCCTGTCCTCTCGATCCCATCTGGATCGGGGAGGGGGCCGACCCCGACGCCGCCCGGATCGAGCGTGCTCAACGCCGCCAGGAACGCCACTCGACGCCGGAACCACTTCGTCGGCATGCACCTCGTCATCGCGTCGTCGTCCTCTTCGTCTCCTCCCCGCGCCCCACTGCCCCATACCCTACGCCCCACGGTGAGGCCACGACCCCACTCCCTCCTCTCTGCCTCCCTCGCGCGCCCGCTGCTGCCTGTTACGTTGCTGCTCGCCGCGGTCGGCGCCTCCCCTGGACGCACTCCCCCTGTCCCCACATCGTTCGTGCCTCCCTCGATGCGCCACCGCACGCACACGCCCGCGCTCGGATGCGCTTGCCCGCGCCAGCCGCCGCGCCCCGGCGCCCCTGCGGCTGCTCCTCTGTCGCCTGCTCGTCGACCCCACAAGCTCCCGTGCCCGCGGCCCCCTCCTCGCGCTGGCGCCGTTCGCAGCCGCTGCTGCCCTTCCCCATCCCCACCTCAGCTACCGTCTCCCCCCCATCACCTCCCCCTGCGGCTGCCGCCGGCACCACCGCCGCAACCACCTCGCTCGTCTCCGCCTCTGGCTTCCGCCGCTCCGGCCACTTGCCGTGGCCTCGCCACTACCGCCGAAGGCGCACAACCTTCGTCTCTGCAGGCGGGCATCCTGGCGCCCCGCGCCCGTTTGGCCCTATGGGCCACTACCCAGTGGGGCCTCGCGGGCCCCAAAACGTTTAATAAAAAAGGAATTAAAATAAAATAAAATAAAATTAATTAATTAATTAATTAAAGAATTAATTAACTTAATTAATTTTGATTAATTAAACTAATCAATTAACTAAACTAATTAAACTTGTTTAGTTAGTCTTAGTCAATGACAGTGGGACCCACATGTCAGTTTGACTTAGTCAACTGAACGTTTGACTGCTGACATCAATGCTGACGTCAGCAAGCACTATTATGGATAATGTTGAATTAAAATAATTATAAATGCTAAAAATGATTTAAATCTTTTAAAATCAATATAAAATAAATCGTAGCTCGGATGGAAAAACTGTGTACATGAAAGTTGCTCAGAACAACGAGACGAATCCGGATATGCAGCCCGTTTGTCCGCCACACATCCCTAGCATCGTGAACACGCAACTTTCCCCCTCTGGTTCATTTGTCCGAAAACGAGAAACACTGGGGATATTTTCCTGGATGTTTCCCCCCTTCACCGGTATCACCTCCTACTGCGTTAGGGCACACCTAGCACTATTACTTCTCATGTCATGCATCGATATGCATCTGTGTGCATTGTATTCATTGTTTCTTCCTCCTCTTCTCTCCGGTAGACTACAAGATTGACGCCGCTGCTGGTGCCCCGGTCGACTACGTTGTTGACGACCCCTACTTGCCAGAGAAACCAGGCAAGCCCCCTCCCCCCCCTTGATCACTAGATATCGCCTATTCTACTCTCTACTGCTTGCATTAGAGTAGTGTAGCATGTTACTGCTTTCCATTAATCCTATTCTGATGCATAGCCTGTCATTGTTGTTATAGTTGTTGATACCTTACCTGCAATCCTAAATGCTTAGTATAGGATGCTAGTTTATCATCAGTAGCTCTACATTCTTGTCAGTTTGCCATGCTATACTATTGGGTCGTGATCACGTCAGGTGTTGATCACGGGTATATACTATACATATTACACATGATACATGTTGTGACTAAAGTCGGGTCGGCTCGTTGAGTACCCGTGGTTGATTCACGAATTGGGGGCTGAAAGGACATACTTTCCCGATGGCCCTCTGTGTGGTTCTTTGTGGCGGAGCGACAGGGCAGGTTGAGACCACCCAGGTGAGAGGTGGGCCTGGCCCTGGTCGGCGTTCGCGGTTACTTCAAGATAACAAGCTTAATGAGATCTTGGTATTTGATCTGAGTCTGGCCACTGGCCTATACGCACTAACCAACTACGCGGGAACAGTTATGGGCACTCGATGTCGTGGTATCAGCCGAAGCCTTCGTGACGTCAGCGACTGAGCGACGCGCGCCGGGTTGGACCGTGTAACGCAACTTCCTTTGTAATGGAGGTTGCTAGGTCTGCTCACCGGCCGCGTACGCAACGTGCAGGTGTGCAATGGGCGATGGGCCCAGACCCCTGCGCCATAGGATTTATACCGGTGTGCTGGCCTCTCTGTCGTGCCTAGGTAGGGCTGCGACGTGTTGACCTTCTGAGGTCGGGCATGACCAAGGAAAGTGTGTCTGACCAAAGGGGATCGAGCGTGTTGGGAAATGTGGTGCGCCCCTGCAGGGAAGTTGATCTATTCGAATAGTCGTGTCCCTCGGTAAAAGGATGAACCGGAGTTGTACCTTGACCTTATGACAACTAGAACCGGATACTTAATAAAACACACCCTTCCAAGTGCCAGATACAACCGGTGATCACTCTCTCACAGGGCGATGAGGGGAGGATCACCGGGTAGGGTTATGCTATGCGATGTTACTTGGTGAACTTACCATCTACTCTCTTCTACATGCTGCAAGATGGAGGCGGCCAGAAGCGTAGTCTTCGACAGGACTAGCTATCCCCCTATTATTCCGGCATTCTGTAGTTCAGTCCACATATACTACCCCCTTTCATTGATACCAATCCATATGTAGTGTAGCTCCTTGCTTGCGAGTACTTTGGATGAGTACTCACGATTGCTTTGCTCCCCTTTTTCCCCCTTTCTATATCTGATTGTTGCGACCGGACGTTGGAGTCCAGGAGCCAGATGCCACCGTCGATGACGACTGCTACTACTCGGGAGGTGCCTACTACTACGTGTAGGCCGCTGACGACGACCAGGAGTAGTTTAGGAGGATCCCAGGCAAGAGGCCTATGCCTCTTTCGACCTGTATCCCAGTTTGTGCTAGCCTTCTTAAGAAAAACTTGTTTAACTTATGTCTGTACTCAGATATTGTTGCTTTCGCTGACTCGTCTATGATCGAGCTCTTGTATTCGAGCCCTCGAGGCCCCTGGCTTGTAATATGATGCTTGTATGACTTCTTTTATTTGTAGAGTTGTGTTGTGATATCTTCCCGTGAGTCCCTGATCTTGATCGTACATGTTTGCGTGTATGATTAGTGTACGATTGAATCGGGGGCGTCATAAGTTGGTATCAGAGCCGACTGCCTGTAGGAATCCCCCTTCCACACTCCTTGGCCGAAGTCAAGTCTAGACATTGCAAAACTTTTTACTAAATGGCTATGTGTCTTACGGGCCCATGTCGCCATTTGGGTGGTATTAGGATCTTTTACTCCTCGATCTTTACTCTGGGACTCTGAACTCTCTTCTACTCGGGTAAAACGAATTTACTAACTCTAACATTAGGATCCCGTGACCACGTTCACCCCAAAGTTGGATAAGCTCTAGTTATTTCTTAGAGTAGTATATTGAACAATATCCACACTGTCATTTTACTCCTTTGAAACCTCTTTGTTTTTAGATGGAACCCACGAGGTAGGTCGTGCACCATACGGCGGCCATTGGTGTCACAAGATCACCTGCTATGTTAGCTGAGATGATGACCTATCTGGGTTATCGCTGGCACCCTGAGTACACCGTCTATAAGGAGTACCAGGACTTTAACCAGGAGCAGTACCGTGCCATTGTCCACCTCTACTCTCGGGAGTATGACTCCACTACCGTGCTGCACACTGCTCATGGTGTTGGAGTGACTATCGACATGGCAGTCCACGATGCTGCTTATGCTACTCTGACATGTCTTCGTGGAGAGTATCGGGAGTTGGATACCTCCCCTTTCAGGAACATTGCTATCGCATTCGATGTTGGTGCGGAGGGATCCTACACTACTGCCAACTCCACTGTCACCCGAGAGCCCTTCTACCATCAGAACCTGGTTCTGCATGCTGATGGGCTGGATAGAGCTAACTGAGCTCTTCGCCACGAGTTGTACACCACCCGTCAGCACCTGTACTGTGCTCTGACGCTGTTGCACCCCCTTGTCCGATCTGGTGATCTGTCGCGTTCTGTGATCTACCCAGCTAGGACCGTGATGCCCCAGGGTGTCGGCTAGCCAGATGTGGGAGGCTACTCTCTCGCACTTGGTCCTCTTCTGCCTCCTGTGCGCCGGGTTCTGCACCAGAGTATCCGCGGACCCCAGTATACTGACGTGGAGGACTTCCCGTCGCGTCACTACCAGCTGTCAGGCTACACCTACCTCCACAGTTCCTCCTGGGACTGATGTAGGCTTGCTTGTTAATGATAGATGCATTCGCCGCGAGCCTGCGTGCCGCCTATGATGTTCTTAGTCTATGTACTGAACTCTGTTTACCGAACTCTATGCATGATCCCTTTTGTAAGATATGTCGACTGCTATGTAGTATCTATCGTGCTCCTTGTCATTATGCATGTTTCATCATGAATGCTTTTGTCTTTGCAAATTTTCCAATACTAAACTACTCTGTTATATATTAGCAGGATGGTTAGAGCAGTGGTCGTGGTCGTGGTGGCCATCCCCCACCACCGCCTGAGTACATGGCTAGTATGATGCAATAGTTCGAGCTGAATCGCCAGTTCATGGAGAATATTATGGCTCAGTTTCCTCGCCCCAATATGAACCAGCAACCAGCCCAAGTGACTCTACAGGATTTCATGCGCCTCAACCCAACTGTGTACCGCAGCTCAACTCAGCCTCTGGATGCTGATGACTAGCTCCGTGACATCACCTATGAGATGGAGTCTGCTGATGTAGCCCCTACCAGCTATGTCACCTTTGCTTCCTTCTTCTTGAAGGGACCCACTGCTCAATGGTGGGACAGCCGCAGGCGTACTCTGCCGGTTGGAACAATCATCACCTGGCCAGACTTCCAAGCTGCTTTCCGTGCCCGCTTCATTCCTCAGGGAGTCATGGACCGGAAGAAGCGTGAGTTCCGTAGCCTCACCCAGGGCAACAAAATTGTCGAAGCTTATCAGCGGGAGTTTCTGGATTTATCCCGCTATGTTGAAGAAGACATTGCAACTGATGCACGCAGACAGGAGAAGTTCTGTGATGGCCTTCAAGCTGACATCAAGCTCGCACTTCTAGTGCATGACTTTGCTGATTTCGCCACCTTGGTGAACAAGGCCATCAATGTCGAAACTGGTCTGCAGGAACACCAGAGCTCTCACAGGCGCAATCGTGACACAGGCTCATCTTCGGGCCCGTCCTCGCAGAAGCGTAGGATATGGATTCCCAATAGTATGTACCAGCCAACTGCACCTGCTCCAAGACAGTCCTATGTTGCACCGCGTCTGCCTCCCCCACCAACTAGGCAGCCAAGACTTCCAGCTCCACCACCACGAGCTCCTGTTCCCACTCCCAATAATGGTCGGTGCTACAAGTGTGGTCAACCAGGTCACCTCACCAGGAACTGCTTTCAGAACCAGAATCAACTAGCCCTTCCCGCAGTTGGACATGGAAGCAACCATCCCCGCAACACCAATGTCGGGTCTTATGGTCGTGTTCATGCCAACCACTTTGATCTCAATGAAGCTCAAGACCAGCCAGCTACTGTGATGGGTATACCCCTCATAAATTCAGTACCTGCATCTATTTTATTCTATTCAAGAGCATCGCATTCATTCATGTCAGAAGATTTTACATACAAGCACGACGTTAGATGTGAGGAGATGAACACTTCGGTAGTGGTAAAAAACCCTGTGGGACAATGTCAAACCTCCATGGTTGGCATTGACGTCCCCGTGGAAATCGAAGGGCTGGAATTCTATGCCTCTCCCATTATCCTGAAGTCGTCTAACATCGACCTCATTCTGGGGATGGATTGGTTGAAAGTGCATATTGCTTCTATAGTTTGCGCCACTAAGACCGTCCATCTGCTACACCCTTCTGATGAAATAGTTACTTACCAGGCACATCTGGTTCAAAATGCCGAGGCACGGCTTTATGCCTTGAATGCATTGAACGCTGCACCACTCGAGGGCATTGAAAACATTCCCATCGTTCGTGAATTCCAAGACGTCTTTCCAGAAGAACTTCCAGGGATTCCCCCTACTAGAGCTGTTGAATTCATCATCGACTTGAAACGAGGCACCACCCCTATAGCCAAACGACCCTACAAGATGCCGCTGCATGAACTCATTGAGCTTAAGGAGGAAATCGACAAATCTCTTCGCAAAGGTTTCATTCGCCCTAGTTGCTCTCCTTGGGGAGCACCTTCTCTCTTTGTTAAGAAGAAGGATGGGACAAACTGATTAGTCCAAGATTATCATCCTATTAACCAAGCCACCATCCAGAACAAATATCTCCTCCCTCGGATCAATGGTCTTTATGATCAACTGGCTGGTTCATCAGTGTTATCCAAACTCGACTTGAGGTTGGGTTACCACCAGATCCATGTTCGTGAAGAGGATATCCCAAAGACCGCCTTCGTGACTCGATATGGATCATACGAGTACACCGTCATGTCATTCAGCTTAACGAATGCTCCAGCCACCTTCTCTCGTCTGATGAACTATATATTCATGGATTACCTCGACAAGTTCGTCGTGTTTTATCTGGATGATATCCTTGTATTTTCCAAGAACAAAGAAGAACATGTTGAACATCTTCGCCTTGTGTTGGAAAAGCTTCGAGAGCATCAACTCTACGCTAAGTATTCCAAATGTGAATTCTGGCTCCCCGAAGTAACCTATCTTGGGCATGTCATCTCCAAGGATGGTATTGCCATCAACTCTAAACGAGTCCAGGCTATTCTCGATTGGACTCCTCCGAAGAATGTCAAGCAAGTCTGAAGTTTTCTCGGTCTCGCCAGCTATTGTCGTTGATTCGTCCAGAACTTCTCCAAGATTGCCAGGCCCCTGACTAACCTGTTGCATAAGGGTGTCAAGTTCCAATGGACACACAAGTGTCAGGAAAGTTTCCGGGCGCTCAAAGACAAGTTGACTTCTGCCCCAGTGCTTGCTTCACCTGATACTAAGAAGGACTTCGTCATTTACAGCGACACTTCCCGTCAAGGATTAGGCTGTGTCCTAATGCAAGAGCGCGGAGTGATTGCTTATGCCTCTCATCAACTGCGCCCTCACGAAGAAAACTACCCAGTTCACGACCTCGAGCTTGCTGCTGTCATCCATGCTCTGAAGCAGTGGAGACATTACCTTCTCGGTAATCGTCGCAAGATCTTCACCGACCACCAAAGTCTGAAGTATCTGTTTACTCAGCCAGACCTGAACCTCCGTCAGCAGAGATGGATGTAGACTGTTGCGGACTTTGACTTGGGCATCTCCTATACTCCAGGAAAGGCTAATGTAGTGGTTGATGCCTTGAGCCTCAAGTCTTACTATAACCACCTCCAGGTTCGAAAAGTTCATCCCTCGCTCGTCGAAGAGTTTAGAAAGTTGAACCTTCATATTGTCCCTCCTGGTGCACTTGATCCCCCTCCCCCAGAGTTCCAAAAGATGAATCTTCGTGTTGTTACCAGGGGTTCTCTAAATACCCTGGCTATCGTACCAGATCTCGTAGACGGTATAAAGACTATTCAAGGTTATGACTCTGAAGTCTAGAAGATTAAATGCCATCTCGCAGAAGGAAAGCCCTCATTCTTCACTATCGCCGATGATGGTGCCTTGTACTTCAAAGGCCGCCTAGTGGTACCATGTTCGAGGAAAAACCTGGATAAGACTAAAAAGGTTATGAAAGAAGCTCATGATACGCCTCTGTCCATCCATCCTGGTAGTACAAAGTTGTACCAGGATATTCGTCAGAGATTCTGGTGGTCTAATATGAAGCAACACATTGCTCGATATGTTGCTAAGTGTCACGTTTGCTGCCGTATCAAAGCAGAGCATCAAAGTCCTGCTGGAACTCTGCAACCAATCACTATTCCTGAATGGAAATGGGACCGTGTTGAGATGGACTTCGTCACTGGGTTTCCCAAATCGCAGAAAGGTAATGATGTTATTCTTGTCGTCATTGATCGGCTTTCTAAAGTTGCACATTTTCTGGCGGTCAAAGAAACAATCACTGCTAGTCAACTTGCAACTCTCTACATGTCCAGAATTGTTTCACTTCATGGTATTCCACTGGTTATCAGTTCAAACCGTGGCAGCTTGTTTACTTCAAGATTCTGGGAAAGTTTCCAAGAAGCTATGAGAACTCATTTGTCGTTCAGTACTGCGTTTCATCCTCAGTCGCAAGGGCAAGTTGAACGTGTCAACCAAGTTCTCGAAGACATGCTTCGAGCTTGTGTAATTTCCTTCGGCAAGAAATGGGAGGAATCTCTTCCATATGCCGAGTTATCTTATAATAATAGCTATCAAGCTAGTCTGAAGATGGCCCCCTTCAAAGTGTTATATGGACGAAAGTGTCGAACCCCTCTGAACTAGTTAGAAACTTGGGAACGTCCACTCTTCGGTCCGGATATTATCCAACAGGCTGAAGAACAAGTCTGCATTATTCGTGAGAATCTCAAGACTGCTCAGTCATGTCAGAAAAGTCAGTATGACCGTCATCACAAAGACATGGTTTATCAACCTGGCGAAAAGGCTTATCTTCGAGTTACACCAATGAAGGGTGCTCACCGCTTCGGGATCAAGGGCAAGCTAGCTCCATGCTATATTGGCCCATTCACTATTCTCGAAAGGCGTGCAAAAGTGGCATATCAATTGGAGCTTCCATCAAACCTTTCTCAGGTTCACGATGTGTTCCATGTGTCCTAGCTCCGCCGTTGCTTCGAGGACCCAATCCGAGCAGTGAATCATGAAGTGCTCGAATTGCAACAGGACCTCTCCTATAAAGGGCATCTGGTCCGCATTCTCGACCAAGCTAAACGCCGCACACGTCAGAAGGCGATCAAATTCCTCAAGGTCCAGTGGTCGCACCATTCTGAAGATGAAGCCACTTGGGAACGCGACGACCGCGTGCGTGATGAATACCCCGCACTGTTTCCTTCTACCTCCTAAATCTCGGGACGAGATTTCTTGTAGTGGAGGAGTTTTGTAACGCCCGGATAATAAAGCGATAGTAAAACTCTGCTAATGATGCCACGTCACCTCCGTCATTGTTGCTAATCTCTCGTTAGTTCAAAAAACCAATTCAAAAATCAAGTCAAAATATCGCAAACAAAAAATGTTTCCAAAACATTGAAACAAAAATGTTCGGTGGGTGCCAAATTTTGCACTGGTAATTATTATGGAGAAAACTCATTTTTAGAACCTAAATATTTTACATTGAACTAAAACAGAAAAGAAAATCAAAATCAATAATAAAAAACAGAAACAAACCTAAAAAGAAAAAAAGGCCCCCTGGCCAACTGGGCCAGACGGCCCAGCTCACAGGCCAGGCCAGGCCCACTTGGCCCAGCCAGCCGACGCACCCCCCTCCATATCCCCACCGGGGAAAACCCTAACCCACTATCGATGTCCCACTCCCCCCCCCACGACGCCACTCCCACTCCCCCCTCTCCTCTCGATCCCATCTGGATCGCGGAGGGGGCCGACCCCGACGCCGCCTGGATCGACCATGCCCAACGCCGCCAGGAACGCCACTCGACGCCGGAACCACCTCGCTGGCCTGCACCACGTCACTATGTCGCCGTCGTCTTCGTCTCCTCCCCGCGACCCACTGCCCCGTACCCTACGCCCCACGATGAGGCCACGGCCTCCACTCCCTCCTCTCTGTCTTCCTCACGCGCCCGCTGCCCCCGTGCGCTGTTGCCTGCTGCGTTGCTGCTCGCCGCGGCCGGGCCTCCCCTGGACGCACCCCCTGTCCCCGCATCGTCTGTGCCTCCCTCGGTGTGCCACCGCGCGTGCACGCACCCGTGCTCAGTTGCGCTTGCCCGCGCCCGCCGCCGCGCCCCGGCGCCCCTGCGGCTGCTCCTCTGCCGCCCGCTCGTCGACCCTACAAGCTCCCATGCCCGCAGCCCCCTCCTCGCGCTCGCCCGCGCCCCTCGCGCGCCCATGGCCGTGTGCGCTGGCGCCATCCGCAGCGGCTGCTGCCCTTCCCCATCCCCGCCACAGCTACCGTCCCCCCCGTCGCCTCCCCATGCGGCTGCCACCGGCACCACCGCCGCAGCCACCTCGGTCGTCTCCGCCTCTAGCTTCCGCCGCTCCAGCCACTCGTCGTGGCCTCGCCACTGCCGCTGGAGGCGGACAACCTTCGTCACTGCGGGCGGGCGTCCTCGCGGCCCGCGCCCGCGCCCGATCCATCGCCCGTGCCCGTTTGGCCCTATGGGCCACTGCCCAGTGGGGCCCCGTCGGCCCTAGAACATTTAATAAAAAAGGAATTAAAAAATAAAAACAAAAATAATTAATTAATTAATTAAAGAATTAATTAACTTAATTAATTTTGATTAAATAAACTAGTCAATTAACTAAACTAATTAAACTTGTTTAATTAGTCTTAGTCAATGACAGTGGGACCCATATGTCAGTTTGACTTAGTCAACTAATTGTTTGACTAATGATGTCATGCTGATGTCAGCAAGCACTATTCTGGATAATGTTGAATTAAAATAATTAAATAAATGCTAAAAATGATTTAAATCTTTTAAAATCAATATAAAATAAACCGTAGCTCGGATGGAAAAACTTTGTACATGAAAGTAGCTTAGAACGACGAGACGAATCCGGATATGCAGCCCGTTTGTCCGCCACACATCCCTAGCATAGCGAACACGCAACTTTCCCCCTCTGGTTCATCTGTCCAAAAACGTGAAACACCAGGGATATTTTCCCGGATGTTTCCCCCCTTCACCGGTATCACCTCCTACTGTGTTAGGGCACACCTAGCACCATTACTTGTCATGTCATGTTCGATATGCATCTGTTTCCCCCCTCTTCTCTCTGATAGACTACAAGATTGATGCTGCTGCTGGTGCCTCGGTCGACTACGTTGTTGACGACCCCTACTTGCCAGAGCAAACAGGCAAGCCCCCCCCCCCTGATCACTAGATATCACCTATTCTACTCTCTACTGCTTGCATTAGAGTAGTGTAGCATGTTATTGCTTTCCGTTAATCCTATTCTGATGCATAGCCTGTCATTGTTGCTACAGTTGTTGATACCTTACCTGCAATCCTAAATGCTTAGTATAGGATGCTAGTTTCAGTAGCCCTACATTCTTGTCAGTCTGCCATGCTATACTATCGGGCCGTGATCACGTCGGGTGTTGATCACGGGTATATACTATACATATTACACATGATACATGTTGTGACTAAAGTCTGGTCAGCTCGTTAAGTATCCGCAGTTGATTCACGAATTGGGGGCTGAAAGGACATACTTCCCTGACGGCCCTCTGTGTAGATCTTTGTGGCGGAGCGACAGGGCAGGTTGAGACCACCCAGGTGAGAGGTGGGCCTGGCCCTGGTCGGCGTTCGCAGTTACTTCAAGATAACACGCTTAACAAGATCTTGGTATTTGATCTAAGTCTGGCCACTAGCCTATACGCACTAACCAACTACGCGGGAACAATTATGGGCACTCGACGTCGTGGTATCAGCCGAAGCCTTCGTGACGTCAGCGACTGAGCGGCGCGCACCGGGTTGGACCGCGTAACGCAACTTCCTTTGTAATGGAGGTTGTTAGGTCTGCTCACCGGTCGCGTACGCAACGTGCAGGTGTCAATGGGCGATGGGCCCAGACCCCTGCGCCATAGGATTTAGACCGGCGTGCTGACCTCTCTGTTGTGCCTAGGTAGGGCTGCAACATGTTGATCTTCCGAGGCCAGGCATGACCCAGGAAAGTGTATCCGACCATAGGGGATCGAGCGTGTTGGGAAATGTGGTGCCCTCCTGCAGGGAAGTTGATCTATTCGAATAGCCGTGTCCCTTGGTAAAAGGATGACCCGGAGTTGCACCTTGACCTTATGACAACTAGAACCGGATACTTAATAAAACACACCCTTCCACGTGCCAGATACAACCGATGATCGCTCTCTCATAGGGCGACGAGGGGAGGATCACCTGGTAGGGTTATGTAATGCGATGTTACTTGGTGAATTACCATCTACTCTCTTCTACATGCTGCAAGATGGAGGCGGCTAGAAGCGTAGTCATCGACGGGACTAGCTATCCCCCTCTTATTCCAGCATTCTGCAGTTCAGTCCACATATACTACCCCCTTTCATTGATACCAATGCATATGTAGTGTAGCTCCTTTCTTGCGAGTACTTTGGATGAGTACTCACGGTTGCTTTGATCCCCCTTTTCCCCCTTTCTATATCTGATTGTTGCGACCAGACGTTGGAGTCCAGGAGCCAGATGCCACCGTCGATGACGACTGCTTCTACTCGGGAGGTGCCTACTAGTACGTGCAGGCCACTGACAATGACCAGGAGTAGTTTAGGAAGATCCCAGGCAGGAGGCATGCGTCTCTTTCGATCTGTATCCCAGTTTGTTCTAGCCTTCTTAAGGCAAACTTGTTTAACTTATGTATGTACTTAGATATTGTTGCTTTTGCTGACTCTTCTATGATCGAGCTCTTGTATTCGAGCCCTCGAGGCCCCTGGCTTGTAATATGATGCTTTTATAACTTATTTTATTTGTAGAGTTGTGTCGTGATATCTTTCCGTGAGTCCCTGATCTTGATCATACACGTTTGCGTGTATGATTAGTGTACAATTGAATCAGGGGCATCACACGTCCTCTCCTCCAGCTCGATCTCCCTCCGCTTGGCCTGTCTATTTGCCTCCGCTAGAAGCTCCTGGGCCCTAGACTCCATGGTGAGCTCCACTGGCCGTGGTCGAGGCGGTATCTCAGGAAGAGACCTCGTGTGGCGCTTCTTGATCTCCGGGAGACTTCTAGGACAACGTATCAGTCCATCCCCAATGGCTACCGAGCCATGTTTCCTCCCATCACCAGATAGCATCACGAGCTCTGTATCAAAAGGACTCTGGCTAGGGTCAAAGTCATCCCCTTTCATCGCCTTCCCAAAGTCTCTGTACCTCACGAGCTTGTTGTGGGAGGAGATGTTGGTGAAGCTCTCTGGATGATCGAGGTCATCCTCAGAGAATGTCTTGGCCTTCTTGAACGGGGCCATATGGGCCATGGCATAGAGGTCGTACAATGGTGGCACTTCCTTCTTGTTGTGTTTTGCCTAAAAGAGAGGAAGAACATATTAGTTAAGGGCTGAAGCTAGCATGAAGAATGAAATTGCATGACTTGTTAAGGGCTGAAACCACATACCCAGTGATCCCCATACTCAAACAGGTTGGATCTCCCTTGATGGTGTGGCACACCTCGCATTTGGGCACGCTTATCCCTGGCCTTGTTGTGTTTGGCTAGCCATTGGGGAGAGCACCACTCATCCACCAACTCCTCCCAACAGTCCATCATATCCGCACACCATCTCGGGGGCACCTAAGTTTGGCAAAGAGAAATTTCAGCGCTACGCCTATGAATGAAATCAAGGAAACTAAGTACAAGGCCTTAAGAATAGGTAATTACCTTCATGTACTTCTCCTTACTCAGATACTTGCAGCGGCACTTCTTCTTGTCACTCCTAATGTTAGTCGAGGCGTAGTAGTCTCGAACAGCCTGCACCCTAGCCTCGTGTCGTAAGTTCTGAAGTAGGCACTTGCACTCAGCTTCGAGAACCCTAGCCGCCTCCGCCTCATGTTCCTCAGCAACCCTGTAGAAGGTCTGCAATCGAACAAGACAACACTGATTAGTACAATCACTAGGTAATGTTGATTTCTAATTCTGTAAAAGAGATATTACCCAAAACCGCCGCCTCACAATGTCGGCCACCATCTCGCACAAGACACCGTCGACCCTCTCCTCTGGCGGGGCCTGGGCAGCCATGTACAGCTCCCAGCTCAGTGCTAGCTGTGGAACCTGGACCTCACCGGCAACATGACCCACCCCGGGAAGTGGTGCCGGCAAAGCACACCAAGGACCTGGTTGGGCCTACGGACACCATCGGCATATATCCAACCCTGCAGTATGACAAGGCCAACACATTAGATATTAATTTTGAAGAAACATGAAGGATAAAGGTTAAAAAAGAGTAAATGCACTTACTTCTCCCCGTTAGGCTCAATCAAAGACCTCTGATAGTGGGTCGCCGGCACGGCCAGGAGCTTCGTATCACCACGCTGGTAGACCTTCTTGCCCTGCTCAACCAGCTCGCCCTCGCTAAAACTATCGTCAGACCAGCTGGTCTCCTCGCTGTTAGCATGGCCACTAGTCTCTGGAGTCACGTGGGACGAAGACTCCATGGCCCGAGTCTCCTGGGACGAAGACTCTGGGGCCCGAGTCTCCTGGGACGAAGGCTCAGAAACCCGAGGCTTGTCGGCCCGAGGCTCGTGGACCACAGTCCGAGATGGGTCCAAGTATGACGGGTCCACCTGAGATGGAGCACTCCAGTGGTCCGGAGAAACAGCTGGGGGTGGCGGCGAGGAAGGCACAGCAGGCTTCCTACCTCTCCCACCGCCACGTCCACCTCTAGGTGCACCACCCCTCTTCGTCTTCCCCCGACCTCTCCCGGCCGAAGAAGAAGCGCCCACCGGTGTGTGCATGTTGTCTACCAGCGCTCTCCGAAGGTGCTGGGGTGCAATAACAACACCCCTCCCAGCACGCGCCGAGGAAGAAGGAGGCTCGGAGCGCTCTCGGCCCGTGCCCACCCTGTGTCAACACCTGCAATGAGAAAGAGTAAACGAAATTAGTACAACATAAGCATAATAAAAAATTTAAGTGGGTGGAAACAACACCTAAAAATTAACTAACTAATTAACTAACCAAGTAAGTAATTAACCTAAAAAATAACTAACTAACTAATTAAAGGCTTTTTCTTAAGGCCAGAAATGGTCTTTAATAGGTTAAAATTATTTAGTGTTTCAAAAATATTTGAGAAAAATTAGGGAAGCTCATTGGACATATAATTTCCATATATAAGAGTTTCAACACACAGTCATGTTCAAAATATTGGTCAAATCCATCAAAACCCCTTTTCTGATATTTCAAGCTTTTGGAATATTTACATAGGAAATATTCTCTATAAATTCCAAGAAAATTCTAGCATGTAAAAAATGCCATATTTGGTTATCTTGCCAAGTATCATCTCTTGGAGAACAAGATGACATCACCAAAACCACTCAAACTAATTAACCTAACTAACCTAGTCTAAATATAACTAACCTAGAAAATCAAACTAACCTAGAAAGCCAAACTAACCTAACTAACAGTACTAACTAAGCTAATTCCTCTTTTCTTCTCATCTTCTCCTCTTTTTCTTCGTCTTCTTCTTCTCCTCCTCCTCCTCCTCCTCTTCTTCTTCTTCTTCTTCTTCTTCCTCCTCTTTTTCTTCTTCTTCTTCCCCCTTCTACTTATTCTACTTTTCCTCTTCTTGTTTCATCTTTTTTCACTTCCTTTAATTATGACTATTTAACTAAAACCTAACACTAATCTAATATAATATAATCTAATCTAGCTAACTATATATCTAATATGTCTATTATCTAAAACAGAAAATAAAAAACAGAACTCCTCCTCCTCTTCTTCTTATTTTTCTTCTTCCTTCTTTTACTTTTTCCTCTTTTATTATCATCTTCTCCTCTTTTTCTTCTCCTCCTCCTCCTCCTCCTCTTCTTCTTCTTCTTCTTCTTCCCCCTTCTACTTATTCTACTTTTCTTCTTC
Organism: Triticum urartu; assembly: GCF_003073215.2. Classification (NCBI taxonomy): domain Eukaryota; kingdom Viridiplantae; phylum Streptophyta; class Magnoliopsida; order Poales; family Poaceae; genus Triticum; species Triticum urartu. The sequence goes on along the minus strand of NC_053023.1, from coordinate 298,288,299 downwards.
TTTTTTCATCTTTTTTACTTCCTTTAATTATGACTATTTAACTAAAACATAACACTAATCTAATCTAAACTAATCTAACCTAGCTAACTATATAACCTAAACTAATTAAACCTAAACCTAAACTAAATAACCTAAACTAATTAAACTAAATAACCTAAACTAATTAAACCTAAACTAACTAAACTGAAAAAACTAAAAGTAAAAAACCTAAACTAAACAGAAAAGAAAACGGGGGTAGCAGGAGCTCACCGTGGGGGGGTGGCGACGGGTCATGGAGGGGGTGGCGACGAAGCAGTGGCAAGGCGGCGACGGGCGGTGCTCCTCGGGGGGCGGTCGACCCGCGGCTACGACGAGGAGGCGGCGGGGGGAGGCTCGAGAGGGGGTGGGGAGGCAGGGAGGGGCGGCCACGGGGCGGGGAGGGGCGGCGACGGTGTGGGGAGGGTGCGGCGGCGGTGCGGGGAGGGTGCGGCGGCAACGGCGCTGGGTGACATGAGAGGGAGGAAGCAAGAAGAGAGAAGGCAGAGAGAGGGCGACGGCAGGGGCGCGACCGTTAAGTCAATTGCGAAGCTTTGCCGTCCACCCCACCTTTGTCGTCTACTAGCGAACTACAAAGAAAGCTTTGTCGTCTGCTAGCGGATGGCAAAGAGGGGGTTTGGACCCTCTTTGTCGTCTGCTAGCAGACGACAAAGCTTCTTTGCTGTCTGCTAGTGGACGGCAAAGAGATGGCTCATGGCAAAGCCATCCTCTGCCGTCCGCTGCATCTTTGTCGTCCGCTTTCTGGCGCCTGATGGCAAAGCCTTCCTTTGTCGTCCGCTAGCTAACGGCAAAGAGTCGGCAGACGGCAAATCTGCCGATTCGAGTAGTGTTGGGCCAAAAATAGTTCTTGGAGAGCATAGCAAATGTCTTGTCGCGTCCAAAGTGTCCCATTAGTCCTCCTCCATGAGATTCTTGCAAAAGTAACAAATGAAGAAAAGACTCGGGAATGCAAAGTTTGTTAGCTCTCATAAGATAATCATCCTTGATGTAATAGCGTTCCCAAGATGTATGCATCAAACACTTTGCATGAGGAATAGCAAAAGTAGGATCATGCGCATACAAGTCTTTTATGTGCTCAAAACCAATGACATTCAATTCAAGTCGGGTAACAAGCATGCATATGCGGGAAAGCGCATCCGCCACAACATTTTCCTTACCTTAGATATACTTGATGACATAAGGAAATAACTTAGTAAATTCACTCCTTAGCACAACACTTGTTCAACTTAGTTTGACCCTTAAGGTACTTAAGTGTTTCATGATCCGTGTGCAGAATGAACTCATGAGGACGGAGATAATGTTCCCAAACATGCAAGACTCTCACTAAAGCATATAGATCTTTGTCATAGATGGGATAACTGAGTTGCGCTCCGGAGAGTTTTTCACTAAAGAAAGCAATGGGGCGCTTCTCTTGCATTAACACACCTCCTATGCCATAACCACTAGCATCGCAATGAATCTCAAATGGTTGGTCGAAGTTGGGTAATGCAAGCAAAGGAGCATGTGTAAGCAAATTCTTAAGCTCATTGAATGTGGTATCTTGGGATGGTCCCCAAACAAATGACGCATTTTTCTTACTCAAAGCATACAAAGGTGAAGCAATGGTGCTAAAATCCTTCACAAATCTACGATAGAAACCGGCTAAACCAAGGAAGCTACGCACTTGTTGCAAGTTGGTTGGTTGGGGACAAGTTTTAATAGCATTGATCTTAGATTCATCTACATGAACACCCTTAGAAGACACAACAAAACCCAAGAAAACAAGCTTATCAACACCAAAAAGGCATTTGTCCATATTAGCAATAAAGGCACTCTTTCCTAAGGGTTTGCAACACGGTTCTAAGATGGGTGACATGATCTTTGGTAGATTTGCTAAACACAAGAATATCGTCAAAATAGACAACAACAAATACACCAATATAGGGCCTAAGAACAAAGTGCATGACTCGCATGAAAGTACCGGGTGCTTCGGATAAACCCATTGGCATAACAAGCCATTCATATAAGCCAAACTTGGTCTTAAATGCGGTTTTCCATTCATCACCTTCTTGGATGCGTATTTGATAGTAGCCACTTTTAAGATCAGTTTTAGAGAAAATGGTGGCTCCGCTAAGTTCATCTAGCATATCATCTAGGCGTGGAATGGGGTAACGATAATGCATGGTAATAGCATTGATAGGACGACAGTCGGAACACATGCGATATGTACCATCTTTCTTGGGAACAAGGATTACCGGGACGGCACAAGGACTCAAACTTCTCGAACATGGCCGTTGTCGATGAGTTGTTGTACTTGTCATTGGATCTCCTTAGTTTCCTCGGGGTTGACGTGGTAGGGAGCCATGTTAGGAAGCGTGCTCCGGGGATGAGGTCAATTCAGTGTTCGATGCCTCGTAGTGGGGGTAGACCCGGAGGTAGCTCATCAGGGAATACATCTTGGAATTCCTGCAATAGAGAAGATAACACTAAAGGTAGATTGTGAGAGGTGTTAGCTTTTGGTGCCTCGTCCTTGCACAGAACGACATAGTGCATGACACTTGATGGGTTCTCACACACTTCTCGCATCTCTATTTTGGTGGCAAATAGGACTAAGTTCTTCTTATCGCTCATCATGGAGACACTCAATTTGGGCTTGTGGCGCTCACTCTCTTTATGATGGTTTGCTCTCTCACTATTCTCTCCATGATGGGTGGCTTGCTTGTCGGTGATCACTTGGCCTGGAGACATAGGTCAAAGTACGTACTCCTTTCCTTTCGTCTTGAAGCTATAATGATTCGTTCTCCCGTTGTGGATGATGCCACGGTCAAATTGCCATGGTCGACCAAGAAGTAGGTGGCAAACGGACATTGGAACGACATCACACTCCAAAGTGTCTTTGTAAGCTCCGATCTTGAAGGAAACTTGTACCATATGCTCGACTTGGATAGTGCCGGAGTCACTTAGCCATTGAACTTTGTAGAGATGTGGGTGCTTCATCTTGACCAATTGGAGCTTGGAGCATAGTTCTTCACTTGCTAGGTTATGGCAACTCCCTCCATCGATGATGACCTTGATGGACCTTCCATTGATGTCGGCCTTGGTATGGAAGATATGGTATCTTTGGTCTTCTTCTTGTTGATGATGAAGTGTCAAGACCTTGGAGACAAGAAGAGCGGGGCTCGAATCTTCGTCACAAAAGACTTGATTATCTTCATCTTCGTTCACTTGTAGGTGCATGGCCACTTGCTCAAGGGCTTCCATTTCCTCTTCACTCATGGAGTCATAGGTTCCTTCGTCGTTGAGGATCATGGTGCGCTTGTTGGTACACTCGAAGGACTTGTGGCCTCGGCCGCCACATGTGAAGCATTTAAAGGAACTTGTCTTGATGGTCTCATCGTTTGGAGTAGATGATGATGAAGCTCTTGGCTTGAAGTTGCTTGTAGCAGGAAGATGACTTGAGGTTGTTAAAGTTTTCTTGTAAGTTGACTTATCGTCATTGGTTATAGATGGCTTGGTTGATGTAGAAGGTGTTGGAGTCGTTGAAGCTTGGTTGTTGGAGAAACCATAGCTCTTGGAAGAGTACTTGGCATACTTGAAGTCATCTTGCACTTGGCATTCTGCCTTGGTAGCTTGATGTACTAGCTCGATGAGGTTCGAGTAAGGTTGGAAGTCGGCGATCTTCTTGATAGGATGGTTGAGCCCATTCAAGAAATGCGCCATAGTTTGCCCATCATCTTCCCTTACATTGGCTCTTATCATGGTAATCTTCATTTCTTTGTAGTATTCTTCAACGCTCTTTGTTCCTTGCTTGAGGAGTTGGAGTTTCTTGAGGAGGTCGCAATTGTAGTAGGTTGGCACGAAGCGTGCTCTCATGACATCCTTCATTTGATCCCAAGTGGTGATGGGTGGTTCACCTCTTGCTTCTCGACTCTCAATGACTTGTTCCTAGCAAATGTGATGCGGAGCATCCCACGTTCATCCCCATGTACACTCCAACTACTCTCCAAGCCCCAAGTGAACATAAGATGAGACCTCAAATATACGCCATTGGACACAAGGTGGCCATTGGACACAAGGTGAACTCGCTCCTCTCCGAATCGTCACTTTCCACATGTGAGACATGGCTACTACCTCAAACATGTGTGCTATGCATGACCAAGAACCAAGAGGAAGCCCATGGACAAGAAGGCGAGGACACCAAGTGCGAGGAACAAGAAGAAGAGCTACGGAATAAGCTCCAGCCACCAGACGACCAATCGGGACCGGACGTCCGATGCCTGAACACCCACCGGACGGCCGGCCCTGACCGGACGACCGGCGATCCTGCACCCGAGCCAAACGAGTGGACGTCCGACTCCAGCGGACGACCGGGGACCGGACGACCGGCCACCTCCGGAAATCTGGCACTCCAGTGTCCGAGCCAGATCGAGCGGACGTCCGACGTCTACCGGACATCCGGCCGCACGTGAGCCACCGGACGATCGGTCCACAACGGACATTCGGTACCTGTCGGCGCACAGTGTTCGGGCCCGAGGCCCATGTACCCCTTCGCCCCTCACTTACCCCTTTGTGGCCCTAGACTATATATACTCCTCCACCTCCACCATTTGAGGGTCAGCAAAGTAGTAGCTCATTAGAGATAGAGCTTTGCTCATCCATTACGGATCTACTCCACGAGAGAGACCGCGGCCCCTCTTCGGAGAAGATCCATCTTGGATTCAAGACCCCTCACGGGAAGATCCCTCGTGGATTCAAGACCTCCTTACAAAGAAGAACCGGTTACCCCATGTATTGTCCTTTGTTGGATTTGGATCATGTATCTCTTTGTGTTTCGAGGATCTAGCACATGTGTGACTAAATCTTGTTGGTTTGACTGATTCTCTCGTGTTTCCCCTTTTGGTTCCCCTCGTGATTCCCCTCATGTTCTTCGTGTTCTTCGCGGGATCCGCTCCTTTCATGAAAGATTGGCCACTTAGGGTTCCACCCTACATCATCTTCATATCAGAGCCACGTTGATCATGATTTTGGAGTCTCCCCGTTGTGTTTTCTAGCCTAATTTGTTGTGTTCTTCCCTAAATTCAAAAATCCCTACAAAAAAAAGCCCCAATTTTTTGTGATTTGTTGGTTTGACGAAGTTTTGTTGGATTTGCTCCATGGATTTGCTTGGTTTCGAATGGATCTAGCATCTCCCCAAGTTTCCCCATCTTTCATCCATGAAATCTCATCATTTTGACCCCAAAATCCTCAAATTTCGCCCAAAATCGCGTCCCAAATCACGGATCTCGAGTTGACCCCGATACACTGGACGACCGTTACTTTACCGGACGTCCGGAGCCGCAGGAACCACCGGATGTCCGACCTTACCGGATGACCGGAACCCCTAACCCGATCTGTAATTAGCAGATTTCTGACCCGACCGGGCGTCCGGCGACCGGACATCCGTCCATTTCCGGACGTCCGCTACGTGTAAAAACTAACTTCGCTCAAATTTTGTTTCGGCCATAACTAATTCATCCGAACTCCGATTTTGACGTTCTTTAGCTCATTTTGAAGCTCTTGACATCCCCCTTCCCACAAATACCAACAACATCATTTTGACTCCATAAATTTTTTGGAACTTTGGCATCTTTGCCTAGGGCTTCCACCACATCATCCGCTACACCACCACCGACTTCCGCAACCTAACCAATTGTGTTCCCCTTCGCATTAGTGGTTGTTTGAGTTGTGATTTGAGTCTCCTAAGCTGTCTAGGCTACTGAGGGATAGTTGCTTATTCATCAACCACCACCACTTCCGCATAGCCTTACCAACCATACACTTCTTCCACACCGACTTAACCCAATTTTGTTTGTGTTGTGAGTTGTGTCTCCTAAGGTGTTTCGGCTACTTAGGGACCGTGCTTCCAATTCTGACACCGTGTATAGTCCACCACCTTACCCTCCATTTCCGCAGTGCGTACTCAACAACCCATCATTGCCATTCCGCAATTCCATTGCGTTTCCACAAAACCACCACCACATCCCGCTATCACCATTTGACATTTGACATTTGAGATTTTGAGTTTGCGGTTTTTCCGTTTCCTAAGGTGTTTCGGCTACTTAAGGACGAGTCTCCATCATCTTGGTATCTCCATCAAGATCACCGCCACTCATCATCGACACGGACGGTAACCTCCATATCATCTTGGTATCGTGGTATCCCTCCATTGTATATTCCCGTGCCATTGCATTGATAACTCCTAGCCCATTTTGCGTCACTTGCCTATCGAGACTAGACATTTGAGTATTGCCGACAACGTTACTTGTGCACATTAGTGATCTACACCATACAATGCATACATACCATATCATATTGGTATCATATCATCCCTTGTGCCTCAAGTTTGTTCCCACATATACACAATTACTATCTTGGTTTGTGCATTTCGCAAAGTGGCCATACACAAAAAAAGAATAAGCTTTTAAGAAAAAGAGAAAGAGCAAAGAAGCTTGTAAGCAAGTGCCATAGCATCATACCTTTGCATATAAGATTGTCACATCCGATCATCTTGGATCATACCACCGGAACATCATACACATAGCATACTTGGGATAGAAAGCTCATCCATTTTTGCATCTTATAGGTTGTGCACAAGTGTCGTATTCGCCTATAGAGAAATCATGCTAGTGTCTCTCTTGAGTTGTGCAACATGAGCGTTTTCCGTGGATTCCACATTTTGTGCTCATTCCTTGGTGCACGACCCCATTTATCTATCTGTGTGTGTGTGTGTGTTTCCGTGTGCCACATATTGCTATTGGTCTACTTGTTTCACTTGCGAATTTGTGAATCTCTTTCAACATTATTGACTCTTGCTAACACTTTGCATTAAATTTTTTGTGCCACTATCCTCACCGAGCTCCACCATAAGCCTTATTCGTGTAGGTGTGAGAAATCGACAAGATCGGTACCAATTGTGCTATTTCCTTGTTACATCATTGAGTGATCATTGATCCATCTTCAACATCGGTCAAGGTACATTTGGTATAGTTCTTCTCCTTTCTCCACTCATATTTGCTCGAGTTTGTGATGGATAGGCAAGGCATTTCATCTCCGGTCTTCCAGAACAACGACGGCGTGAACAACTACATCACCAAAGCGTCAATCTTCGATCTACAACGACAAATGCAAGGCGCACAATCAAGATTGTGAGAGTGCATCGAGAACCTCTCCATCGACATTCGTCACTCCGAAGCAAGGAAAAGGGACTACATCGACAACAAGCTTTCCGCGCACAAGGAGGAGCAAGATGCAAGGATGGAGGAGATTCAGACTCTGTTGCCCAAATGTTCTTCCCCTTCATCATCCTCAAGGCAAAGACGAGCAAGTCAATCATCTTTGGAGCGCCCAAGCGATGCAAGCGCAAGTCGTCCACGTCCACATCTCCATGGCGACCACCATCACATTCGTGATACACATCTTCATGAAGGGAAAGTAACCTCCAAGCATCATGTGCACGACGACAACGAACGCCATCGAGCTCAAGCCGGACAACGACACCATCATCATGAAGATGCTCGCCAAGTGCAAATGCACAAGTCCCAACAAGCCCTACTTCACGCCAAGGCCAACCTTCATGAGCATAGGAGAAGACAGCAAGACTAGCACCACCAATATGGAGCTACGGCTACAACAACCACTTCGGCATCTTCGCCAAGTGCTATCAAGGCATCTTCGCCTTTGGATGTACGGCATCTTCTCCTACTTCCCGTGAGTTTGCCTACATCGACATCATCAAGTACAAGGCGACCACCTACGAGCAAGGGCGACACTTCCATCTTTGGAAGCCCCTCAAGGAAGATGGTCGAGCATGGGAAATTCCCTTCGGTCATGGAGATGAGCTACGAGGTGCCACATCAAATGGGCCTCCAACAAGAAGACGGCGACAAGAAGGTCGAGCAAGGGCCATCCCCTTTGACCACGGCGACGAGCACGAACCTCTTCAACAACATGAAGATGGCGCCCATATTGGACTCATACTCCGAGTCAAGCTACGAGACCGCACATGATACCTTATCTTTGGTCTTATAGGAGAGTGATGATGTGCCATCTTCGGCCTTCATGCATGGCTACGACTACGACATGATTGAGGATGGAGACGTTTGCACCTACATCTCCCCGACACCCACGTATCATGAGATGACCCAATTGCCATGAGTGAGATGAGTGACTCCACCATATATGACATTGAGTGCATTTCCTATGAGAGGATGAGTGTGACCACCACTACCCCCACACATGAGAGCATGCCACACATCCTATGTGAGGTTGAGAGCCATTTGAGTGACTCCACCAACCATATGAGTGAGAGCATCCAAGAGGGAGTGAGTGAGCCACAACACTTAGTGAGTGAGGTCGTTGACATGGCATGTGAGGCCACTATGATTTCTAATGACTTAACCTCTACTTCGAGTGTGTTTTATTCTTTGGTGCTAGGTCTCCTACATGACGACATGCCTACCCTCGACGAGTACATACCTCCAACGACGACGATGGCCATGGTGGACGATGATGCACCCCCCACATGGTTCCATCAAGATGAAGATGACCACGACTCGGTCTTCGACACCTCACCTACAACACATGAGCGATGCTCCAAAGGTAACATAGGTGATGGTGCTTCTCTCGTCCCACTAGTGGACTATCTCACCAATGATTGCTTGCATGATGTTGATCCACCTATTCCCATGCTTCATGCTAGTGCGACTTCTTCATGTCATGACTTACCTATTTATGATGAATATGATGATGAGCATGTTGATTTGCCTAGTTGTGATGCTATGCTCCATATGATATCATGTAAAAATTCTATTGGTCATATCATGTTTGACAATCCATTGAACTTGTCATATGCTATGAGTGAGATCTCCCATATTGCATCATTTCAATCTCAACATAGTAGCTATGCATGTCCCATTAACATAAATCCCATTTGCACTTATGGCATAGATGACGAGATGATGGTCATTGGCTTTTGTTTTTCATGTGATGATATTGCCATGCTTCCTTTACATGATTTGCGCAATTCATCTACTATGCCATGCCATGATCACAATGTTCCAACTATGCTTTGTTTTGGATGTTGTCAATATTCTCCGTGTGATGTTTCCATTAATGCTCATGAGGAGACCCCCATAGTTTCCTCATACATATTAGGAGATTTTGATGCATTCCATACATTGCATGATTCTCATAATTGCTTGCACCGTATGCACTCCATGAATAACAATGCTCTACATATTTCTTGTGATGCATTACACAATTTGATTCTCCATTATGCTATACATAACAACAAACCTATCATGATGGATGACATGTTTCTATATCACGCATCTCATTTATTTGAGCATTGGATATTTTGTGCTAACCATCACAAGCATGTGTGCATCATGATGGATGATGTGTACATATACCATGCACACACAATTTTTCCTTTATCTTTGTTTTGTGTAGGTACTCATGTATACTCGTCAACCTTTCAATCCCAAGAGTTGACGAAACGAGCTCTTGAGAGCAAAGCTGACTTGGGGTCCCGTGGATTGTCCTTCCCACCATTCCCTTCGCGCCACAACTTCGCGCATTCCTTTTACTTGGCTCTCACACGGCTTTGGGCTATATATCACTTGTTACATTATGCCCACTCTCTCGTGTTCACTCTGCGTGCTATGCATCTTTCTATGTCTTTGCCATGCAATTGTGACCCTTGCTTGCATATACCCATGATTCACCATTTTACTACTCATATGTGTATTTGCATGCTTGGTGGAGATCCTTGTTGCTCTTGCCATGTTTATCATGTGCTTCATGCTATTGATACTTGTTGTGTTGGGAGAGTCATGATGTCCCATTGCTATTTACATATGGCCTCTCACCAATATATTGATGATATTTTGCTCATATCTTGCCTTCATACTTGTGATATGTCTTGTGCATTATTCATGACTACCATTTACACACTTGACATGATTCCTTCTAGTACGTTGCATCTTTGCACTACTAGCTTGCTTGCCTTGATTCATATGATTGCTTGCTTTGTCGCATCACCCATGTTCCATTCTTACTTGCTTTCTTGGGTTGATGACGTATATGTTCATGCCTCTCACATGATATATTTTGTTCATTGTCGCTTGCCTCTAATTATTGCGTCTATGCTTATTGATCGTGGAGACTTGGACACTTTACTTGTGATGCATGATTGCTTGCTTGAGCCTATTGTATTTGGTTGTTCTCGCATCATATGTCTCCATACTATGAAATGCTCCCTTGTCCTTTCTTATGATGAGCATGATGCATACACTTGTTAGGTATCTTACCACACGAATGATAGGTTTTGCACTTTCGCTAACCTCATTTGTTTTTCCAAGTGGTTGTCATGTTCTTTCATTTTGGAAGATTCACAAGGCGGTGTCGTTATGCGACAACTTGGTCATGCGAAGGCATACACGATGTGCAAAACCAACATTTGCGAGAATCTCCTAAAGGTGAACTCCTTCCCTTTGAGCCATCCTCAAATATGCATATTGGATGGGTCACTCTTTCATTGTTGTTTCCTTCTTGTTGTCTACATGGTACATCTCGCGAACGAAGGAGCGACATTGAAGATTGGCTCTATGGACTTTCACATTGAGGAGCGCTCAGACTTATTGGAAGCACCTTCGAACCTCCACTCATGCCATGACATCGAGCATTGGTACACCAACACCTCCATATTTGTTGATTGTGCTCACACATGTCAAGCTCATTGGACATTTCACACACATGACAAATTTGCATCTTATGCATCGATTGAGTCATATTATGATTGCCTTGTTGCCTCTTGTATTCCCATGTCATCCATGATATATGAGCTTGTGCATTTCCTTAGCAAATTTTTTGTGATCTTTCTTGATGGCATATTCATACATCATGATCATATTTCCCATTATCTATTGCATGATAACATCATAACATTGAGCACAAATTACCATGTTCATGCTTTTGATACACCGTTCCGTTATGACATCATTTTGCACAATGGTTGCATTGATCACATTCACCACACCTTTGTGCATACTACAAATCATATTGTTCCCATGAATGCTTTGCATATCATCCTATATCATCTTGATAAGCTTCATGTGCTTTGTCACAAACAATATTGCCGAACGGACTCATTCTTACATGATGGACACTTCGTGTGTTCTAACCATTGTATTTCCGAGTGTCATTTGTGTTTTCTCTTTTTGCATGTATACCACTCCGGCGACACCTTGGAGTACTTGGATTGTGCAACGTCTTCCACTCTGTACAACTACAAGTCCGTCCACGACTACTGTTTCCATGGTGATGAGGATCACGATCCGAGGTCGGATCTTTCCCAAGGAGGGGGGAGATGATGTGGAGCATCCCACGTTCATCCCCATGTACACTCCAACTACTCTCCAACCTCCAAGTGAACATAAGACGAGACCTCAAGTATATGCCATTGGACACAAGGTGAACTTGCTCCTCTCTGAATCGTCACTTTCCACATGTGATACATGGCTACTACCTCTAACATGTGTGCTATGCATGACCAGGAACCAAGAGGAAGCCCATGGACAAGAAGGCGAGGACACCAAGCGCGAGGAACAAGAAGAAGAGCTGTGGAAGAAGCTCCAGCCACCGGACGACCGGTCGGGACCGGACGTCCGATGCCTGAAGACCCACCGGACGACCGGCCCGGACCGGACGACCGGTGATCCCGCACCCGAGCCAAACGAGCGGACGTCTGACGCCAGCGGACGACCGGCCACCTCCGGAAATCCGGCACTCCAGCGTCCGAGCCAGATCGAGCGAACGTCCGACGTCTACCGGACGTCCGGCCGCCCGTGAGCCACCGGACGACCGGTCCTCAATGGATGTCTGGTACCTATCTGTGCACAGTGTTCAGGCCCGAGGCCCCTGTACCCCTTCGCCCCTCACTTACCCCTTCGTGGCCCTAGACTATATATACTCTTCTACCTCCACCATTTGAGGGTCAGCAAAGTAGTATCTCATTAGAGATAGAGCTTTGCTCATCCATTACGGATCTACTCCACGAGAGAGACTGCGGCCCCTCTTCGGAGAAGATCCATCTTGGATTCAAGACCCCTCACGGGAAGATCCTCGTGGATTCAAGACCTCCTTACGGAGAAGATCCGGTTACCCCATGTATCGTCCTTTGTTGGATTTGGATCGTGTATCTCTTTGTGTTTCGAGGATCTAGCAGATGTGTGACTAAATCTTGTTGGTTTGAGTGATTCTCTTGTGTTTCCCTTGTGTTTCCCCTCATGATTCCCCTCGTGTTCTTCGTGTTCTTCGTGGGATCCACTCCTTTCGTGAAAGATCAGCCACTTAGGGTTCCACCCTACATCAAAATGAAGACGTAGTCTTGGAACTCAAGGGATGCCATATCGATCTTCTTCTCTTCTTCATAATTATGCAAACGAAAGATCTTGTAGACCTTCAATGCCCATGAAAGGTACTCTTCAGGATCATTACTTCCGGAAAACTTGGGCATGGTGAACTTTAGCTTACCGTAGCGTTGCTCTCCATTGTGTTGGGGTCGAGGGAGATGACGCCCTTGACGAGGAGGATTATCTCCCTCAACTTGCTCTTGTCTTGGAGGATTTCCATTGTCTTCTTGTTCTTGGTGAACTTGAGGTTCTTGTGAAACTTGTGGATGATCTTGTCGAGCTTGTAGAGGAGCTTGAGGAACTTGACGATGCACTCGTGATTGATAAATACTTTCTTGAACTTCATCGCGAAGTGCTTCTTCTTGTGCGCGCCTATTGCGGTTGCGTGTGGCAACGACACGACTTGTGTCATGGAGTGCACGTTGCGCCTCAAGTGCTTGCGCTTTCTCGCCGTAGTTTTTATTGACGTTGTGCCTTGACATCTTGCTCGTCTTGGTGTTGTCGCGCTCACTCTTCCTCTTGTTGTCGGAGACGTTGCCGTTCTTGTGCTTGTGCAAGGGTAGCTTGGTTTTGACGATGTCGATGCTCTTGCGCTCGAAGTTGCTCTTGAGAATTGGCTCCGTGTAGAGGATTGCAGTTTTCTTGACGGTCTTGGCGTGTGGCTCGTCGAAGGGTGTTTGATGTCGGAGTACTTGAGCCGGAGATGGTGTCGTCGGAGTGTCGACTCGAGCGGCTCCGTATTGAATAGGACGAATAGGTAGAAGAACGGTTGACCAACAAGGCACGAATCTCGTCCATTCTTGCGTTGCTCTCTTGTTTTTGTTCGTTGAGCTTGTTGTCGAAGTAGTCTCTGGTACGTTGCTCGAAGAGTCGCAATTCGGTGGCGAGATGGTCGATGCGGTCGCTCATTGCTTGTTTGTAACACCCACGATGCGGCTATATCTCCCACGTGTTGGAGCACGACTTAGTGGCATAACCACATAGTAGGCATGTCGCAAGAGGGGTAAACTTTACACATCCCATGTACTGAATAAGAGAGGGATAAAGAGTTGGCTTACAATCGCCACTTCACACAATACATAAATATAGCATTACATCATCCAGAATACAATCAAGGTCCGACTACGGAACCAAAATAAAAGAAGACCACCCCTAATGCTAGATCCCTGATCGCCCCGACTGGGCTCCACTACTGATCGAAAGGAAATAAAACAACACAACGAACACGATCTTCATCGAGCTCCCAAATGAGCTGGATTACGTCACCTGCACTGGTATCATCGGCACCTGCAACTGTTTGGAAGTATCTGTGAGTCACGAGGACTCAGCAATCTCACACCCGCGAGATCAAGACTATTTAAGCTTATAGGTAGTTAAAGGTAGTGAGGTGGAGCTGCAGCAAGCACTAGTATATATAGTGGCTAACATACGCAAATAAGAGCGAGAAGAGAAGCAATGCATGGTCGTGAACTAGAAGTGATCAAGAAGTGATCCTGAAACTACTTACGATCAAACATAACTCCAAAGCCGTGTTCACTTCCCGAACTCCGCCGAAAAGAGACCGTCGCGGCTACACATGCGGTTGATGCATTTTAATTAAGTTAAGTTTCAAGTTCTCTACAACTGGACATTAACAAATTCCCATCTGCCCATAACCGCGGGCACGGCTTTCGAAAGTTCAAAACCCTACAGGGGTGTCCCAACTTAGCCCATCACAAGCTCTCATGGTCAACGAAGGATATTCCTTCTCCCAGGAAGACCCGATCAGACTCGGAATCCCGGTTACAAGACATTTCGACAATGGTAAAACAAGACCAGCAAAGCCGCCCGAATGTGCCGACAAATCCCGATAGGAGCTGCACATATCTCGTTCTCAGGGCACACCGGATTGTCCAAGATTCCGGTAGGCTAACCCAGAGTTGCCCCTGGTGGTCACCGGCTGCTGACAGGTTAGACCAACACTCAGAGGAGCACTGGCCCGGGGGTTTAAAATAAAGTGACCCTTGAGTCTGCAGAACCCAAGGGAAAAAGGCTTAGGTGGCAAATGGTAAAACCAAGGTTGGGCCTTGCTGGAGGAGTTTTATTCAAAGCGAACTGTCAAGGGGTTCCCATTATAACCCAACCGCGTAAGGAACGCAAAATCAAGGAACATAACACCGGTATGACGGAAACTAGGGCGGCAAGAGTGGAACAAAACACCAGGCATAAGGCCGAGCCTTCCACCCTTTACCACGTATATAGATGCATTAATTAAATAAGAGATATTGTGATATCCCAAACATATCCATGTTCCAACATGGAACAAACTTCATCTTCACCTGCAACTATCAACGCTATAAGAGGGGCTGAGCAAAAGCGGTAACATAGCCAAACAACGGTTTGTCAGGAAAGGTGGGTTAGAGGCTTGACATGGCAATATGGGAGGCATGATATAGCAAGTAGTAGGTATCGCGGCATAGCAATAGAGCGAGCAACTAGCAAGCAAATATAGAAGTGATTTTGAGGGTATGGTCATCTTGCATGAGATCTCGCAAGGAAGAAGAACGAGTCAATGAAGAAGACAAGTGGACGAAGTCGAACGAATCCTCACAAACACGACGTTATTGGAACTAACCCAAAGAAGCAACACCGGAAAGAAGCAAACAACATGGTAAATAATCATCACATAAACATGGCATGATGCACAACCAAGTATGATGCATGTCCGATTTAAAGAAGCATGGCATGGCAAAGTGCACAAGCAATCCTACAAATTAAGTGGAGCTCAATATGCAACTCTGTTGCATATTGACGAAACACCACTTCAAGTTATTTAGTTCGATCTCATTTATGTACCCAACAATATTAAATGTTGATTAACATGGCAAGAGGTGAAGCATATGGAAACTACCTATCTAGGCAAGTTTAAATGAGGCCGGAAATAACAAACAACAATTCCGGTAAATCCCCACATGCAATATTTGAATTTGGTACTGATCTGCCCTAAACACAATTTTAGAGTTATTAAACATGAAAAGTAATGCCACCATGTCAAACTAGGCATTTTTCTACCCCATTTACATATAAAGTTTATTAAATTTGGAGCTACGGTTATTTAGTTATGAAATAAAGCATTTTAACATGGCATATGAGCAAATTAATGCAAACAGCAGTTTAAACATTTTAAACATAGATGAAAGTTGCAAATTATTAATCTACATAAAATTCTAAGCATTTTACATATACAATTTGTTTTAATATGATGCACTGTTTGTGAGTTATTAATTGCATAAACAACAGGGGGTTTTCTGTAAAACCGGTCTCTCTAGAATAATAACTAAAATCGCAGGCATGAAAAAAAAGGATATGGGCCACATCCGACTAGGCCAACAGAGGAAAGGACAGGAGCTGCTCACATTGGGCTGAGGCCCATTACGGTGAAGAGGCTAGGCAGAGGCGAGCCGGCCGGTGTTGAGCCTGGGAGGCCGAGGCCCATTCGGTGACCCACGCGGGCGAGAGGGCTCGTCTCCCCTGCGCGAGACCGAGCGAGGCCACGGCGTGGACGGCGGCAGCTTGCAGCCGGCGGGGCGAGGGAGGTCCGGCGCGACGCGGGACAAGGCGGATCCGGGCATGGGGCCTCCGGATCCGGCCGTGGTCGTGGGAGGTGGCGGCCGGCAGAGATCCAGGGCAGCGGCAGCGATCCCTGCGGGGATAAGAGAGAGAGAGCGCGAGGTTAGAGAGAGATCGGGCTAGAAGAGGAAGAAGAGAGGAATGAGGGAGAGACGGGCACGGCGACCTGGGTCCTGGGGCGACTGAAGGAGGTCGCCGACGGGGCGAGGTGAACGGCGGCGGGGTCGGGCGGCGCTGGGGCAGAGGAGCTCAGCTCCTCCGAACCAGATCGGGGGCGAGGGAGCATGAGGCGATGCGGTCGGGCCCCGATGGGCTCGCACAGGCTCGGGCCGGCCGCGGCTTGCTGAGGCGCTAGGGCGCGAGGTGGCGCTGCGGGGTGAGGTGGCGCGCGCTGGTTGGTCCGGGCGCGGTAGCGGCGGCGCCAAGTGGCGGGGAGGGGTTTGGCCGGCGCAGAATTCGAGGTGGCGGCGGCTAGGAGTTTAGGGAAGGCTAGGGGGTAGGGTTTAGGCTAGGAATGGCCACAATTGGAAGGAGGGGTCTATAAATAGCAAGCGTGCTAGGATTAGGGGGGTTATCATCTGTTTTCGGGCATCGGATCTCGATCCGACGGTCCAGAGCAGAGGGGTTTTTAGGTGGGCTGCAGGTGGGCTGTGCAGAAGGCCAATGGCTAAGAAGAGAGGGAAGATGGCAGCCCGGCAAGGGTTTTTGGAGACCAAAAACGTCCGACAATTTGACCGACTATAATGCCGCTATAGTTATCCGTTGGGGCGTCAAACGGACTCCGAATGCGATGAAACTTGGCAAGCGACCTATCTACACTATAACAACACCGCATGCCAACTTTCAACTCATTCTGAGAACATTTCTCGGCCACTTATAAAATATTATTTCGGAGGTGCCGCGGGCGCGTGCAAGTGTGTCTGGGCTCAGAGCGGACAGCGGAAGGAACGAGGAGACCGGGACGGATGCAAGTTTTGAATACATGGTGATGCAATACACATGATGACATGATAATATGCAACACGCAAGCAAATGACATGGCAACGTCGGCGAATAACTGGAAGACACCTGGCGCATCAGACTCGGGGCGTCACAACACTCCACCACTACAAGAGGATCTCGTCCCGAGATCTAGGATGGCACCGGAGGGAAGCGGAAGAGGAAGAGAAGAGGTAAAACTAAGTTGCTTCTTTGACAAAAGAGTGAAACTGATGAACCTTGCGAGGTGAAACAATTTCGAGAAATGAATACAACGGAGATGAACGAAGTTGAAAAAAAACTTCGTTAGAAAAAGAGGAACAAGGAACATTACGAAAAAACCTTGAGGTTAAGTGTCAAGATAGATATTGAAACCACTCCGGTTAAAACAAGATAGAGAAAGAATAAGAATAATATAATTTGGACAGCACTCCGACTGTAAATGGAAGGAATTGAACATGAACTTGACAAGATGAGAGGATGCTTGATGAAATCAACAACACACTACCTCCGGAACTATTGAAAGGAAGGAACAAGGGGTAAGAAAGATTTCAGACAGCACTCCGGTTGAGAAGGGGGGCAAAACTTGACAGAATGGGAAGAACTTGAAAAGCGTCCATGACACTCTGGTTAAATGGATAAGCAAAGGAAAGAACATGATCTTCACAATCCGAGATGATGAGTGAAAAGAGCAACATGACAATGCCTCCGAAACAAAATAATAGAAGCTAGATTGTTGGGATAAAGGGACGGAGAAGAAAATAACATCTTTTACCTGAAATGAGCTTTGAAAAAAAGCATCTTTAGGAGAAGGGTCGAATGGAGTTGTTGGAAAACCAACAACGAAAAGAGTAAGCTTGTTGTGTGGAATTGTGAGCGGATAACAATTTCACACAGGAAACAGCTATGACCATGATTACGCCAAGCTATTTAGGTGAGACTATAGAATACTCAAGCTTATTTCACCGGGAGGATAAATGAAGAACTTGGTTCATTTATAAGCACCATAAATAGCAACAATCCTTAAGGAAAGCTTTAGGTGAAATATAACCCAAGATAACTCCACAGAAGAGATTGATGGGTTGCAAAGGATCTCATGAACGAATTGAAAATGATGGGTTTAAAATATGTCACTCTTGAAACTTGTGAATCCTAAAACACGAAGGGAAATTATCAATAATGACATAACACCACCTCAAAAACATGATATATGAAAGAATTGCGCTTCGGTTGCAAATTGAAGAATACTTGAACTCCTCAAAACAAAACATGTGTTGAGCACCATGTTTATTTGAGAGTATAGCTTGGCGGATCTCAACTCCGAGAGAAATCTTGAGGACAATTGAAGAATGAAAGGAATCCTTGACGAACCACAGTGTAGAGCCTCCATGAAGAACTCCGGTAATAAAAGGATGATAAAAAGAAGTTGAAAACACAAGGTGAAGCCTTGCAATGATTTAGATGGATCTTCGTGATGATGAGAGCTTGGAACTCTGGGAAAAGTATGAGGCACTTGAACCGAGAATTTACTCATCGTGAAAAAACTCCGGAAGAATGAATCAATCACTTGGACGAAGCAAGAATAAGAATTATGTTATGCATATCCTTCACCAATTAAATTGATGACAAGCAATGGATTTGGCATACTACTTATTCGCGTAGAAAGGATTAAGATAGATATAGAGCAAACTTGAGAAAAGTCTTCAACGAACCACCGGTAGGATTTGGAAACAACGAATGAATTGATATGACAACGAAGGAAAAGAAATTTTAAACGAACCACCATAAGAATTAAACAAACGATTGAAGAAAAGATAAAGAAACACCAGGAAGAATTAAAGAACGAATGAAGATACTTGGGGGAATTTGAATCATGAGAACGAATAGATCATGAACTAACTAGAGAGTACTTGAGCGATGCACCAGTAAGATTTAGAGAATGAGAGATGAAAGATGAGAATGAATAATTCTTCTGAAATGATAGCCTCTGGAGAATCAAACTGAAAAGACTCCTTAATTGCTCCGGATGGGTGAAAAGAATTCTCACAATCGAAAACAATTATGAGAGGATGGCATCAAGCTTGAAGTACACATCTTTGAGAGAACCGATAGGATATGGAGGAAAAACTCTTCTTTAGTCTTAAAATGTTGAGAATGATGATGAGAAACACCACCATGAATTTTTGAGGTACTCCGGAATGAAAATTAGAAAGGTTGCACCAATGATGAAAAGAATTTGAAAGATCTTGGAGAAAGACATATGACTGATGATAATTCATTCTTACGTCAAACTTTGAAAAAGAATTGAGAATAACCCCGGGAAAATAAGAAGAGTCAGGTAAGATCCTGGAAAAAGACCTGTGGGTTAGGGCCCACTCAAAAGAAACACCGTTGAAAGATTTAAAAGAGAGATTGCGCTGGTTGAATTAAATGGCTTGAATGAGATAACAATCTCGAAAAGGCTTGAACGAATACAGAGTGGAAGCACGAATCTTCTAGATATCTTTAGCACTCCAGAACAAATGAATAGCGAGGAGTGGATGATTAAGAGGTGCACCGGCATGAGAAAGCATTTGAAACGAGGAAAAGGGATATGATCAACACCAAAAGCTTGCATTGAATCCACCGGAGAAGGAAAAGAACGAAGAATGATAAACTTGTAGAGCATCTTCACGAGAACCACTGGGTAAGAACATTGACAGAAAAGAATGGAGAGACTTCACATCAATAAGATGGATACTTGATTAAGACATTTGAATCCTTGAAGGAAAAAGGGTGGGAGGGTGGGAAAACAAAGGCAACTTGGGATGGATGAAACAAATAACGTTGAGAAGACTTGAGTTGATCTTGTAGATGAAGTGGATGGAATAACTTGAAGATGAAAGCACCGGTTGAAAAGGATTGACAAAACAATCTCGATTATCATGAAGGATTAGTATTCACATAGGAATATGAGAACACCTCTTAGGAAAGGTATGGAATCAACACTTGACTTTGAAGCAACTCCAATACCACAACTGAAAACAAAGAAAAGGTTTGGCTTGCAAAATAAGCCGAAAACAAACATATGATAGACCCCTTATCGTATCATGTGTCCGTTGGAAAGATATCCTACGAGCTACTTGAATTCCCACTTATAAACTCCCGAAACTTTCTGGTTATGCAATCAGGTGTTGGGGATACAGGGGAAGCATAATATCTCACCCAAAACTAGCAAATCCTACATCCAGTTGTATCCATCCTTCAACACATAACCAAGAAACCTTCGGAAATCATTTACCTCAACCTTCGAAAAGCATCCGTTATACGAGTTATGGCAATACTCCCGAACTCCCACCCCAGTACTGGGTGGCATCGAGGTTATCTCACCAACAACTGCATAAAAGAGATTTTCGATGTCGACGAACTCAAATATTCCAGAACTGCAACGATAAAATTGTGACGACAACACCTCGGAGCTCAACTCCCCGGGACACTGCCACAACCCCTAAATGTCAGGAGGCACCAAGAACAATGCCCTCATCACAAAACCATCAAAACGATTCCAAGATACCCGCGTGATCCTAATTTTTTTCGTGAAATTTGAGGAGAGAAGAGTCAAAACTTCTACGTCAGGAGGCCTCACCAGAGTGACGAAGGGGCTGAGGAGTAAAAAGTATCCTACTCTCCGATATATATAATCCTATAAGACTCAAAACTTTTTTCTAGACTCAACAACTGAAGGAAATATGCCCTAGAGGCAATAATAAAGTTATTATTTATTTCCATATATCATGATAAATGTTTATTATTCATGCTAGAATTGTATTAACTGGAAACATCATACATGTGTGAATACATAGACAAACAGAGTGTCACTAGTATGCCTCTACTTGACTAGCTCGTTAATCGAAGATGGTTATGTTTCCTAACCATGAACAAAAGATCTGTTATTTGATTAACGGGATCACATCATTAGAAGAATGATGTGATTGACATGATCCATTCCATTAGCTTAGCACCCGATCATTTAGTATGTTGTTATTGCTTTCTTCATGACTTATACATGTTCCTATGACTATGAGATTATGCAACTCCCGTTTGCCGGAGGAACACTTTATGTGCTACCAAACATCACAACGTAACTAGGTGATTATAAAGGAGCTCTACAGGTGTCTCCAAAGGTACATGTTGGGTTGGCGTATTTCGAGATTAGGATTTGTCACCCCGATTGTCGGAGAGGTATCTCTGGGCCCTCTCGGTAATGCACATCACTTAAGCCTTGCAAGCATTGCAAATAATGAGTTAGTTGCGAGATGATGTATTACGGAACGAGTAAAGAGACTTGCCGGTAACTAGATTGAACTAGGTATTGAGATACCGACGATCGAATCTCGGGCAAGTAACATACCGATGACAAAGGGAACAATGTATGTTGTTATGCGGTTTGACAGATAAAGATCTTCGTAGAATATGTGGGAGCCAATATGAGCATCCAGGTTCCGCTATTGGTTATTGACCGGAGACGTGTCTCGGTCATGTCTACATTGTTCTCGAACCCGTAGGGTCCGCACGCTTAAGGTTTCGATGACAGTTTCATTATGAGTTTATATGTTTTGATGTACCAAAGGAGTTCGGAGTCCCGGATGAGATCGGGGACATGACGAGGAGTCTCGAAATGGTCGAGACGTAAAGATAGATATATTGGACGACTATATTCGGACATCGGAAAGGTTCCGAGTGATTCGGGTATTTTCGGAGGTACCGGGGAGTTACGGGAATACGAGGAAGAAGCAATGGGCCTTAATGGGCCTTAGTGGGAAGGACCAGGAGGTGGCGCGCGCCCCTCCCAAGCCCAGTCCGAATTGGACAAGGGGTTTGGGGCGCGGCCCCTCTCTCCCTTCCTTCCCCTCTTTCCCCCTTTCCCCCCTTCTCCTAGTTGGACTAGGAAAGGAGGAAACCAACTCCAACTAGGAGTAGGAATCCTACTCCCCTGGCGCGCCCCTCCTAGGGCCGGCCTCCTCCCCCCTTGCTCCTTTATATACGGGGGCAGGGGGGCACCCCATGGACACACAAGTTGATCTTCAAGATCGTTCTCTTAGCCGTGTGCGGTGCCCCCCTCCACCATAGTCCTCGATAATATTGTAGTGCTGCTTAGGCGAAGCCCTGCGATAGTAGAACATCAAGATCGTCACCACGCCGTCGTGCTAACGGAACTCTTCCCTGACACTTTGCTGGATCGGATTCCGGGGATCGTCATCGAGCTGAACGTGTGCTAGAACTCGGAGGTGTCGTAGTTTCGGTGCTTGATCGGTCGGGCCGTGAAGACGTACGACTACATCAACCGCGTTGTCATAACGCTTCCGCTGTCGGTCTACGAGGGTACGTAGACTACACTCTTGTAACACCCTCGATGCGACTATATCACCCACGTGTCGAGGCACGACTTAGAGGCATAATCGCATTGAAGGCATATGTCGCAAGTTAGGCAATCTTCACAACATCCCATGTAATATAAATCATAAAGGGGAGATAACATAGTTGGCTTACACTCGCCACGTCAATCAAGTACATAAATAACATTACATCATCCAAACACTCATGGCCCGACTACGGCGCCAAAATAAAAGATAACCCAACATGCGACACGGTTCCGATCACCCCCAACTGGGCTCCACTACTGATCATCAGGAAAGGAGACATAGTAACGTTGAGAGTCCTCGTTGAACTCCCACTTGAGCTCAAGCGCGTCTCCTGGAGCGGAATCATCAGGCCCTGCATCTGGTATAATAGTAATCTGTGAGCCACATGGACTCAGCAATCTCGCACCCTTGCGATCAAGACTATTTAAGCTTATAGGTAAGGCAAGGTAAAATATGTGGAGCTGCAGCAAGTGACTAGCAAATATGGTGGCTAACTTATTCGCACAAGAGAGCGAGAAGAGGAGGCAAAGCGCGAGCGAGAAACTAGAGAGCAACCTGCGCAAACATTACTCCAACACCGTGTCCACTTCCCGGACTCCGACGAGAAGAGGCCATCACGGTAACACACTCAGTTGATTCAGTTTAATTAAGTTAAGGTTCAAGTCATCTACAACCGGACATTAACAAATTCCCATCTGCCCATAACCGCGGGCACGGCTTTCGAAAGTTCAAATCCCTACAAGGGAGTCCCAACTTAGCCCATGACAAGCTCTCATGGTCAATGAAGGAATAGACCTCCTCCCAAGACGTTCCGATCAGACTCGGTATCTCGGTTCTTCAAGACACTTCGACAGGTTAAAACAAGACCAGCAACACCGCCCGAATGTGCCGACAAATCCCGATAGGAGCTGCACATATCTCTTTCTCAGGGCACACTCAGATTGTCTTAGGTACGGGTAGGCCATCCCATAGTTGCCCCTGGTGGCCACCGGCAGCTGACAGGTGGACCAACACTCAGAGGAGCACTGGCCCGGGGGGGTTAAAATAAGATGACCTTTGGGCTCCGGAAACCCAAGGGAAAAAGAGGCTAGGTGGCAAATGGTAAAACCAAGGTTGGGCATTGCTGGAAAAGCTTTAATCAAGGCGAAACATCAAGGGGTTCCCATTATAACCCAACCGCGTAAGGAACGCACAAATCCGGGAACATAACACCGATAGGACGGAAACTAGGGCGGCAAGAGTGGAACAAAACACTAGGCGAGAGGCCGAGCCTTCCACCCTTTACCAAGTATATAGATGCATTAAGATAACATAGCAATATAATGATATCCCAACAAGTAAATAAATGTTCCAACAAGGAACGGCCTTCAATCTTCACCTGCAACTAGCAACGCTATAAGAGGGGCTGAGCAAAGCGGTAACATAGCCAATCAACGGTTTGCTAGGACAAGGTGGGTTAGAGGTTTGACATGGCAATTTGGGAGGCTTGAAATCAAGTGGTAGGCATCGTAGCATTGGCATAGAAAAAGAGCGAGCAATCTAGCATAACAAAGATAGTAGTGATTTCGAGGGTATGATCATCTTGCCTGCAAAGTTGTCAGAGTTGACTAGATCCTCGAAAGAAAACTCAACGGGCTCCTCGTTAGCGAACTCGTCTCCCGGCTCTACCCAAACAAGACAAACAAACAACAAGGGCACAATCAACCACGTGCAAGGATCAAACAATATGATGCAATGATGATATGCTATGCGGGATGCGATGCGGGATGCAAAATGCAAGATATGACAGGAAATGCAAGAACCTGGTCTCAACTTGGAAATCCAAGCGTGCCACTGGAAAGATGAGATGAAATCGCTTGAAAACGATATAAAGAACACCGGAATCGGAGTTACGGTTTGGAAATGGCAAGCGATTCAAATATGACACCGGTCTGCGATTTACAGCAAGTAGCCATCTAAATGCAACGAGATGAACATGCTACAGCACTCAAACATGACAACAAAATACATGGTAGGGATGCATTCATGATGCTTAACAAAAGTCTAGCACTGAGCTACGGCCAATTCATCCATTAACAGGTTCAAACAAGCATGGCAAAAATGCATATGGTAAATAGATCTCAGACTTAGTGAAATTAACACTTGTCTGGAATTTCAGATCAGGTAGCACTCTTGGGAGCAAAAAACTACATGCTACAGGACCTGAGCATGGCAAAGTAAAGCATGGCATGGAGCTACTCAAAGAGCTTAACAAAAGTCCCTTAGTGACCTTGAGCCAAAAGGGATCAGAAAATACAATTGCAAGCATGTGAACATAGCAAAAACATAATCAGTTTTCAGACTTAGCGAAAACTGACACATGCTGAAACATAACTCAAGTAGGCATGTTTACGAACTCGATGCACTCACTACGGTGCAAGTCATGACAAGCTAAGCATACATCCATCAAGAACACACAAAATTCAAGCTAGACATGGCAAGAACAACAGCATAGCATGCACAGATCAACTACAACATCATCAGCAAAATTACAAACAAGTTGACAATCTGCCCAGATTCACAAAGTAGCAAAAGTAGAGCTCGATTGACTCAAGCTAGGGTGCTCCATAAATGCAAACAAAGACATGGATGGATAGAGCACTACAAGATTAATAAAACTCCCTTACTGATCATCCTCAAAAGAGGCACGGATCACTAGGAAACAACATGAACATATGGCATCATGAGATAAACAGATCAAGGACTTAGTGGAAATGCTAAGTTCCTGAAAACAGAATTACCAAGTGCACCACTTTGCAAGCTTGCACTAGTCACCACACACATCACAAAAATACATGGGTTGCACCTCTGAAAAGATGAAAAAACCCTTAACAAAACATATGTAGAACATCAGGGCATATCATGCACACAATAATCATGGCAAAAATGACAAAAACCTAAATGGAGTAGCAGATCTGACAATTATATCAAGTAGCCCTCTTCTAACAGCATTTCGGGCATCAAGATGAACTCAAATGAAAATGATGCAATGGAAATAAATGATGTACTCTCTGAGATGAACATTTTGATATGCTATATGCATGAATCGGAGCTACAGATGCAAAGTTACGAGGCTATGAACATGAGCACTTGAAACTGGAATTTCGGGACTTAGAAGAATAAAAACACCTCCGGATCTAGGGTTTGACCCGGCACGCGAACCGAGGCGGAATCCGGCGAGGTACTGTTCACTGGAGAGCTCGTGGCGGCCGGAGCTCGTCGGGGCTTGCCGGAGACGAGGGAGAGAAGGAGGACGGCGTGGACGGCGGCGGCGTGGCAAGGGCGGCGCGGCCGCGGGCGATGGCGGCGGCCGGTCGGCGACCGAGGCGGAGGTGGCGGCGTGCGGCGATGGCGGGCGGCGGCGCGGTGCCGGCGCGGTGGCGGCGGGGATCCGGCGAGCGGCGCGGGAGGAAGGAGAAGGACCCGGGCGGCGGCGGCTACGGGCCGCGGGGGTCGGCGCTGGGCCTAGCGGGCCCGCGCGGGTGGCGGCGTGGCGAAGTGGGGCGCTGCCACGTGGCGGCTCCCGGTTGGGGCGGCGGCGACGTCCGGCCCGGACGGACGTGTCCGGCCGGCGCGGGGACGATCTCTAGGGTTTTGGACGAGGGGGGATCCGAGATTTTCGAGGACCTATTTATAGGCATAGAGGGAGCTAGGAGAGTCCAAATGAGGTGCGGTTTTCGGCCACGCGATCGTGATCGAACGCTCTAGAGGATGGAGCAGAGTTAGGTGGGTTTTGGGCCAAATTGGAGGGGTGTTGGGCTGCAACACACACGAGGCCTTTTCGGTCCCTCGGTTAACCGTTGGAGTATCAAACAAAGTCCAAATGATACGAAACTTGACAGGCGGTCTACCGGTAGTAAACCAAGGCTGCTTGGCAAGTCTCGGTCCAATCCGGAAATGTTTAATCCCCACACACGAAAGAAAGCTAGAAATGACCACCGGAGGAGAACGAAGCGCCGGAATGCAAAACGGACAACGGGGAAAATGCTCGAATGCATGAGACGAACACGTATGCAAATGCAATGCACATGATAACATGATATGAGATGCATGACAACGACAACAACACACGGAGACAAAAACCCGAACCCGAGAAAAATAAAATAACTTAACGCCGGAAACGGCAAGAGTTGGAGTACAAATTGGGAAAGTTACATCTGGGGTGTTACAACTCTCCCCTCTTGTTCCTATGCATCACCATGATCTTGCGTGTGCGTAGGAATTTTTTTGAAATTACTACGTTTCCCAACAACAACGCCAGCGATTCGATCAAGCAGGGGGCTCCTAAGTCGGTGAAGGCTCTGATTACCAACTTGTAACACCCACGATGCGGTTATATCTCTCACGTGTCGGAGCACGACTTAGAGGCATAACCGCATAGTAGGCATGTCGTAAGAGGGGTAATCTTTACACATCCCATGTACTGAATAAGAGAGGGATAAAGAGTTGGCTTACAATTGCCACTTCACACAATACATAAATATAGCATTACATCATCCAGAATACAATCAAGGTCCGACTACGGAACCAAAATAAAAGAAGACCACCCCTAATGCTAGATCCCCGATCACCCCGACTGGGCTCCACTACTGATCGAAAGGAAACGAAACAACACAACGAACACGATCTTCATCGAGCTCCCAACTGAGCTGGGTTGCGTCACCTGCGCTGGTATCATCGGCACCTGCAACTGTTTGGAAGTATCTGTGAGTCACGAGGACTCAGCAATCTCACACCCACGAGATCAAGACTATTTAAGCTTATAGGTTGGAAAAGGTAGTGAGGTGGAGCTGCAGCAAGCACTAGCATATATAGTGGCTAACATACGCAAATAAGAGCGAGAAGAGAAGCAATGCACGGTCGTGAACTAGAAGTGATCAAGAAGTGATCCTGAAACTACTTAAGATCAAACATAACTCCAAAGCCGTGTTCACTTCCCGGACTCCGACGAAAAGAGACCGTCATGGCCACACACGCGGTTGATGCATTTTAGTTAAGTTAAGTTTCAAGTTCTCTACAACCGGACATTAACAAATTCCCATTTGCCCATAATCGCGGGCACGGCTTTCAAAAGTTCAAAACCCTACAGGGGTGTCCCAACTTAGCCCGTCACAAGCTCTCATGGTCAACGAAGGATATTCCTTCTCCCAAGAAGACCCGATCAGACTCAGAATCCCGGTTATAAGACATTTCGACAATGGTAAAACAAGACCAGCAAAGCCGCCCGAATGTGCCGACAAATCCCGATAGGAGCTGCACATATCTCGTTCTCAGGGCACACCGGATTGTCCAAGATTCCGGTAGGCCAACCCAGAGTTGTCCCTGGTGGTCACCGGCTGCTGACAGGTTGGACCAACACTCAGAGGAGCACTGGCCCGGGGGTTTAAAATAAAGATGACCCTTGAGTCTGCAGAACCCAAGGGAAAAATTCTTAGGTGGCAAATGGTAAAACCAAGGTTGGGCCTTGCTGGAGGAGTTTTATTCAAAGCGAACTGTCAAGGGGTTCCCATTATAACCCAACTGCGTAAGGAATGCAAAATCAAGGAACATAACACCGGTATGATGGAAACTAGGGCGGCAAGAGTGGAACAAAATACCAGGCATAAGGCCGAGCCTTCCACCCTTTACCAAGTATATAGATGCATTAATTAAATAAGAGATATTGTGATATCCCAAACATATCCATGTTCCAACATGGAACAAACTTCATCTTCACCTGCAACTATCAACGCTATAAGAGGGGCTGAGCAAAAGCGGTAACATAGCCAAACAACGGTTTGCTAGGAAAGGTGGGTTAGAGGCTTGACATGGCAATATGGGAGGCATCATATAGCAAGTGGTAGGTATCGCGGCATAGCAATAGAGCGAGCAACTAGCAAGCAAAGATAGAATTGATTTCGAGGGTATGGTCATCTTGCCTGAGATCCCGCAAGGAAGAAGAACGAGTCCATGAAGAAGATAAACGGACGAAGTCGAACGAATCCTCACAAACGCGACGTTATCGGAACTAACCCGAAGAAGCAACACCGGAAAGAAGCAAACAACATGGTAAATAATCATCACATAAACATGGCATGATGCACAACCAAGTATGATGCATGTCCGGTTTAAAGAAGCATGGCATGGCAAAGTGCACAAGCAATCCTAGAAATTAAGTGGAGCTCAATATGCAACTACGTTGCATATTGACGAAACACCACATTCAAGTTATTTAGTTCGACCTCGTTTATGTACCCAACAATATTAAATGTTGATTAACATGGCAAGAGGTGAAGCATATGAAAACTACCTATCTAGGCAAGTTTAAATGAGGCCGGAAATAACAAACAACAATTCCGGTAAATCCCCACATGCAATATTTGAATTTGGTACTGATCTGCCCTAAACACAATTTTAGAGTTATTAAACATGCAAAGTAATG
Source organism: Triticum urartu (assembly GCF_003073215.2). NCBI lineage: Eukaryota > Viridiplantae > Streptophyta > Magnoliopsida > Poales > Poaceae > Triticum > Triticum urartu. The sequence goes on along the minus strand of NC_053023.1, from coordinate 298,259,383 downwards.
CCACCATGTCAAACTAGGCATTTTTCTACCCCATTTACATATAAAGTTTATTAAATTTGGAGCTACGGTTATTTAGTTATGAAATAAAGCATTTTAACATGGCATATGAGCAAATTAACGCAAACAACAGTTTAAACATTTTAAACATAGATGAAAGTTGCAAATTATTAATCTACACAAAATTCTAAGCATTTTACATATATAATTTGTTTTAATATGATGCACCGTTTGTGAGTTATTAATTTCATAAACAACAAGGGGTTTTTTGTAAAACCGGTCTCTCTGGAATAATAACTAAAATCGTAGGCATGAAAAAAAAGATATGGGCCACATCCGGCTAGCCCAACAGAGGAAAGGACAGGGGCTGCTCACATTGGGCTGAGGCCCAGTACGGTGAAGAGGCTAGGCAGAGGCGAGACGGCCGGTGCTGGGCCTGGGAGGCCGAGGCCCATGCGGTGACCCACGTAGGCGAGAGGGCTCGTCTCCCCCGCGCGAGACTGAGCGAGGCCTTGGTGTGGCCGGCGGCAGCTTGCAGCCGGCGGGGCGAGGGAGGTCCGGCGCGACGCGGGACAAGGCGGATTCGGGCATGGGGCCTCCGGATCCGGCCATGGTGGGGGGAGGCGGCGGCCGGCAGAGATCCAGGGCGGCGGCGGCGATCGCTGCGGGGAGAAGAGAGAGAGAGAGAGCGAGGTTAGAGAGAGATCGGGCCAGAGGAGGAAGAAGAGAGGAAGGAGGGAGAGACGGGCACGACAACCTGGGTCCTGGGGCGACTGAAGGAGGTCGCCGGCAGGGCGAGGTGAACGTCAGCGGGGTTGGGCGGCGCTGGGGCAGAGGAGCTCAGCTCCTCCGAACCATATCGGGGGCGAGGGAGCATGAGGCGACGCGGTCGGGCCCCGATGGGCTCGCGCGGGCCGCGCGCGGGCTCGGGCATGCCGCGGTTTGCTGAGGCGCTGGGGCGCGAGGTGGCGCTACGGGATTGGCCGGGGTGACGCTGCGGGGTGAGGTGGCGCGCGTTGGTTGGTCCGGGCGCGGTAGCGGCGGCGCCAAGTGGCGGGGAGGGGTTTGGCCAGCGCAGAATTCGAGGTGGCGGCGGCTAGGAGGTTAGGGAAGGCTAGGGGGTAGGTTTTAGGCTAGGAATGGCCACAATTGGAAGGAGGGGGTCTATAAATAGCAAGGGGGCTAGGATTTGGGGGGTTATCATCCGTTTTCGGGCATCGGATCTCGATCCGACAGTCCGAAGCAGAGGGGGTTTTAGGTGGGCTGCAGGTGGGCTGTGCAGAAGGCCATTGGCTTAGAAGAGAGGGAAGATGGCAGCCCGACAAGGGTTTTCGGAGACCGAAAACGTCCGACGATTTGACCGACTATAATGCCGCTATAGTTATGCGTTGGGGCGTCAAACAGACTCCGAATGCGATGAAACTTGGCAGGCGGCCTATCTACACTATAACAACATCGCATGCCAACTTTCAACCCATTCTGAGAACATTTCCCGGCCACTTATAAAATATTATTTCGGAGGTGCCGCGGGTGCGTGCAAGTGTGTCTGGGCTCAGAGCGGACAACGGAAGGAACGAGGAGACCGGGACGGATGCAAGTTTTGAAAACATGATGATGCAATGCACATGATGACATGATAAGATGCAAAACGCAAGCAAATGACATGGCAACGTCAGCGAATAACTGGAAGACACCTGGCGCATTGGACTCGGGGCCTCACATTGTTGCTCTTAATGCAAAGCTCGTTGTGCACCAAAGAGGTGGCTCTTTGTGACGTAGGAGGACATGTCGTCGTCTTGGTCGATGAAGAGTGGGTTGGTATAAGTACTTGGCCTATCCATCATTCCAAGCAAATATGTGAGTGGGAGAAAGAGAAGAACTTATACCAAATGTACCTTGACTGATGTTGAAGATGGATCAATGATCACTCAAATGTGTAACAAGGAAATAACACAATTGGTACCAATTCTTGTCGGTTCTCACACCTACACAAATAAAAGCTTATGGTGGAGCTCGGTTAGGATGGTGGCACAAAATTTGATGCAACTGTTAGTGAGCCTCAATAATGTTGGAAAAGATTCACAAATTTGCAAATGCAACAAGTAGACCAATAGCAAGATATGGTTCATGGAAACAACACACAAATAGATAAGTGGGGTCGTGCAACCAAGGAATGAGTCAAAATTTGGAATCCACGAAAATGCTCTTGTTGCACAACACTAGAGAGACGCTAGCACGATTGCACAAATGGCAGATACGAAACTTGTGGACAACTTACTAAGCAAAAATGCAACGAATTCTATCCCAAGTATGCTATATGTATGGTATTTCGATGATATGATCCAAGATGATCGAGTATGACAATCTTAATGTTGTATGATGCTATGGTTCTTGCTTAAAAACTCTTTACTTATCTTTCCTTTTTGCTTAAAAGTTTGGTTGGCTGTTTCTCTTTGGAGCTCTTTTCTCATGCAAAACTTCACGAACCAAGATAGCAATTGTGTATGCGATGAAAACCTTGTGACACAAGAGATGATACCAAGATATGCACCACGATGATATGGTATGTATGATAGGGGAAGTATGATCACTAATGTGCACAAGTAACGTTGCCGGCAATACTTAAAGGCTAGTCTCAATAGGCAAGTACGCAAAATGGGCTATGGGGTTATCAATGCAATGGCAAGAATGTACAATGATGGTATATCACGATACCAAGATGATGTTTAAGTTTACCGTGTCTTGTTTACGATGGTGTCAAAATTGTGGGACAGTTGTTGTCGATGACGAGTCCGTGTCGAAGATGAGCGGCGGTGATGCCGATGTCGAACTGTTCCTAGTTAGCCTAAACACCCTAGGAAACGATGAACCGCAACTCAAATCTCAAAACCAAATGTGTCAAAATTGTGCTAGAGTGTGAAACGAGTAAGCAATGGTGGGGCGGGAAGCGAGTTGTGGTTTTGGAGTGCGTATGCGGAAGTGGATGTGGAACGGTGGTGGTGGCCGAACTGAAATTTTTCAGTTTCGTTAGGTGGTGGACGGACGACCGGTACACGTCGGACATCCGGTGCCTGGGCGATTTCGGGCACGTGATGGACTCGGGTTTTCGAGGTGGGTGTGGCAAAATTGGTCAAATTCGAGCGATTTTGTGGATGTAAATGGCGGAGATGATGGGAGAAAGCTAGATCCACTCTTGGCAAAGCAAATCCATGGATCAAATCCAACAAAACTTCATCACACCAACAAATCACAAAAAATTGGGCTATTTTTGGTGGGGATTTTCGAAATTGGGGAAGAACACAACAAAATCAAGCTAGAAAACAAAAGGTAGGGGTCCCAAATCCGTGATCAACGTGGCTCATGATACCAAAATGATGTAGGGTGGAAACCCTTGGGCCAATTTTCACGATTGGAGCGGATCCTACGAAGAACACAAGAGGGGAACGAGAGGAAATACAAGAGAAATCACTTAAACCAACAAGATTCGGTCACACATATGTTAGATTCTCGAAACACAAAGAGATACACGATCCAAATCTAACAAAGGACGATACATGGGGTCACTAGTTCTCCATGAGGAGGTCTTGAGGTCTTCCCGTTAGGGGTCTTGAATCTAAGTGGATCTTCTTCGATGAGGCGACGGTCTCTCTTGGTGGAGTAGATCCGGATGGATGACGAGGCTCTATCTCACATATGAGCTATCACAACGATAATCCTAGAAAAAGGAAGGATGAGGTCTATTTATAATCTAAGAGTCACGAAAGGGTAAATGGGCTTCGGCCCAACACGCGGGCGACCCAAAACCTCGCGGGGCTGGGCTTAACCGAACAAGGCCTTACTGATGTCAGAGACTGGTGGGTTACAGCTTCAGGCCCATTCCGCGGAAGGAAACCGATTGCTGGGCTCGCGGGGCCTGATATGCACCTTGCCGTCCGCAACCTAGAGTCCTGACCTAGAGTTGCCGCCGTGCCGTAGCTTGTGGCGTCACCGACGACGCCTCACCCCCAATCCCCTTAACCCTCTCACACGCGCCGCCGCTACGGTCGCTACCGCCGCTGCCATCGCCCTCCCCGCGTGCCTGCAGTTTCCACCCCGTCCGCAACCTCGGACACTGTTTCTCGAGGTACGCCCTTTTCGCCATCCATCCTCCAGTGATTAGTTGTTAAACCCCACTGACCATCTCCACGAGTTTTGGCCACATCCCAACTAGATATGCACCAGCCTATCCAGCCAGTGTCTTTCTGTTGGGATGTTTGTTGCTGAAGATGCTCTCATGATTGCACACACCTGCAGGTAAACCGAAAGGGAGGAAATCATGCCCAAGTTCAAGAAGAATCTGAACCCTCAGGTCTTCTTGGAAATATCCATCGATGGGCGACCTGCCGAGAGAATCACGTTTCAGGTTGCAAAGAGTGTACCTTCATCTTATCGTTCTACGTGATGCATGTTTCTCCTTTGAGTACAGAGGTGGCGTGCGCCTGATTAGCTTCCCACTTTGGTGTTGCAGCTCTTTGCTGATGTAGTTCCGAAGACGGCAGAGAACTTCCGAGCGCTTTGTACTGGTAAAATGCAGAGTCTTTGCTGTGGAATAGCGTGATGCAGATAGTGATGAACACACATTTTTTATATGCAAGTTCTTAAGTTTAGCATCCTTGATGTTGAAGATGTCCAATAGTTCGCTTAAATGCCTGAAAAGGTATGGACACGGTCTATGTCCACAAGGGATTTAGTTGCTAGATGCACGACAGTCTTGAATGCAAACCACAATGCTAAACAGGGATTTAGTTGTACTTATAGTTTTAATGTGATACCTGGTAATGATATGGCGTAGTAATAAGTAGAATGGTGGAATAGGCGAAGCTGAATTTGAGTGTTGTGGCGGTGTTTCCTAGTATAGTTTTTTTTGTTCTCTCTTTCCCACTTCCACAGAAGGGTATGCAGGACACATTTGTTAGTTTAAGCTATATAGGTGCTGTATTGTTGTGTTTCTCTCTTCACCTATGGTTCCATAGGATCTGATTTAACTAAATCTTAGGACTACACTCTCTGTTGAGGATATATTATAAATTTGTTGTTCTTTTCTCCCCGCACCTTTCTTGTCATGGTAGATTATTTGATTATTTCTAATAATAGAACATGGAACCACTGCTTTTACATGATATCTCCTTATATAATATTTCACTTAATTTTCTTCACAGCTAATTGGTGTCTCATTTGTTCAAGTTGATTGCAAGAGTCTAGGCTCCTCCATTTTAGAGTTGTAATTTAAAATGTCCCTTATCATGTAATTATTGGCTGTAGGTATAGCCTTTTCTGTTGGCCTTACTTCTGGTCAACATGTAGGTGAAAAGGCCTCGGAGAATCTACAAAGAAGCCACTTTATTTTAAGTCTATGTCCACAAGGGATTTAGTTGCTAAATGCATGACAGTCTTGAATGCAAACCACAATGCTAAACAGCGATCTAGTTGTACTTATAGTTTTGATGCTATACCTGGTAATGATATGGCGTAGTAATAAGTAGAATGGTGGAATAGGCGAAGCTGAATTTGAGTGTTGCGGCGGTGTTTCCTAGTATAGTTGTTTTTTTTCTCTCTTTCCCACTTCCACATAAAGGTATGCAGGACACATTTGTTAGTTTAAGCTGTATAGGTGCTGTATTGTTGTCTTCCTCTGTTCATCTATGGCTCCGTAGGATCTGATTTAACTAAATCTTAGGACTATGCTGTCTGTCGAGGATATATTATGAATTTGTTGTTCTTTTCTCTCCGCACCTTTCTTGTCATGGTAGATTATTTGATTATTTCTAATAATAGAACATGGAACCACTGCTTTTACATGATATCTCCTTGTATATAAAGATAATACAGTTCACTTAATTTTCTTCACAGCTAATTGGTGTCTCATTTGTTCAAGTTGATTGCAAGAGTCTAGGTTCCTCCACTTGAGAGTTGTAATTTAAATGCTACCTTAGCAGGTAATTATTGGCTGTATGTATAGTCTTTTCTGTTAGCCTTACTTCTGGTTAACATGTAGGTGAGAAAGGCCTCGGAGAATCTACGAAGAAGCCACTTTATTTTAAAGGAACACACATCCATCGCATTATCCCAGGATTTATGGCTCAGGTACCAAATTATTGCAACTTATCTGATTGCTGCATATTTTTTGTTGCCAGTAACAGCATGTTAGGATCTTTTATGGATTGCAAATACAAGCTTTGTAGAGTATAGAATATGTGCTCTTTATTTTATTTTATCACCCATTTTGTTCAAACTAAATCGACCAATCAAATTTCTTAACTGCAGGCTGGTGATTTTTCCGGAGGAGATGGTATTGCTTCATTAGCCCAGGCTTCTTCTTTCAACTGACTTATTGATGTAGTGTACTCTATAAGCTCAACGTTGCATGCTATTTCCAGGACGTGGTGGAGAGAGCATATATGGTGGAAAATTTCCAGGTATGGTTATACGATTTTATTGGTTATAGCCTCTGAAGGTTAAAGTCCCATGATAACTGTGCTATTGTCATATTATGCCTTCTGCTAAAAGAATGTATGTACTGTCTCGTGTTCTACAGATGAAAACTTCAAGTTAAAGCATGATCAACCTGGTATTCTTTCCATGGCAAACTCTGGAGAAAACACCAATGGATCCCAATTTTTTATAACATTCAAGGCTGTGCCACATCTTGATGGGTATTACTTATTTGCTTTAGTCATTTTTACTAATTTTTTGTAGCTGTACTTTTTGTTACTTTGCCTACAAATACAACTAAAACTCAACAATGTTGATGAAACTGCGACAAGTAATGGTTGATAGTATGTGATAGACCCAACACCACTGGCATATTATCCACATCAGTATTACTGTCTATTTAATGCTTCCTTATGGAGAAGTGGCCATTTTTTTGGATCACTACCCATGGTTTATCAACATTTTGAGTTCACATTATAATTTTTGTAGCAAACATGTGGTCTTTGGGAAGGTCCTTAATGGAAAAGCTTTGCTTAAGAAGCTTGAAGCACTGGGTTCTGAATCTGGAAAACCTACATGTCCAGTGAAAATTGTAGACTGTGGTGAAGCCTCTAACATAGATACTCAGAATCAGCTACATGGAGAGAAAGGTAAGTAGCCATGAACATCGAGATCCCAATACAATTCATGTGTTATCTCTGGTAAGCTTTCTCAGTACTTGATTTGCAGAAAAGAAGCTTAAAAGGGCAGTAGAATATAATAACTCCGATGCTGGAGGGAGGGTCAAAACCAAAAAAACATCCAGCGTGGATAAACGAAGGAAAAGAAGAAAGAACTACTCTTCTGATTCATATAGCTCAGAAACTTCTGACTCGCAGTCCTATTCCTCAGATAGTGGTTCGGAGTCACAATCATACTCTTCAGCATCATCCGATACTAGCTCATCTAGTGACCATAGGCACAAGAGAAGAAAAGGTTCTAAGAAAGTGAAACGAAAGCCTGCAAAGAGGAAGAGCAGCCATAAGAAGAGTAAGAGCAAGAGTAGAGGAACAAAAAGATCCAAGCGGTAAAATGTTGACCTTTACAAACTGTATTGTTATGTTCACTCAGAATTAAATACTAGCTGAATTGATTCCCTGCTGGTGCTTTTTTAGGAGCTATGGGAGCTCAAGTGATGCTTCAAAAAGCTCGAGCACCAGTTCTGACAATGAAAGTGCAGGCCGCCGTACCAAGCATCCATTGAAGAAAGGTAGGAGAGCTAACTCCCATTCAGTTTTCTGTTCTTCATTATTTTCTACCAGCATACTCTGGTAGACTGCGTGCTGTTTGAATTTAGGAGTTTATATCTCTGTTTTGTTAACCCCTTTCAGTTTGCTGTGATCTGGAAGGCAAGTTGTATTTGTACATTGTTTTTCTCCGAGCAGCGTATTTGCACCTTTTGTACTTGCCAATTTATTGCTCGTCACCTTCTTGTGTGTAGTATTTCTGCAGTTACATGTTTGATTTTGTTCAACATACTTGAAATAATAGTAATAATATTAAGTCAGCATCACTGGAATGGAAAATATTCTGAATGACCAACTTTGTGTTTATGTTGTCTCTGCTATTCACATAATCTTGATTAGAAAATTTATTCCAGAAGTCTTTGCTTGCTGTTGCATTTGAGAACCATAGAGTGGAAAGATTGGAGCATATTGCTTTAAGATTATGGATCTGCTAATTATCATCTAGATGAGAATTGACAAAGTCTCATCTAACTCCTATGTCATTGATTATATGTGGAGATTTGGGCTGACATTTCTCTCTCTTCTGTTCCCCCCTTTTTCTGTTTGATTGAGTCAATGACCAACTTCGTGTTTATGTTGTCTCTGCTATTCACATAATCTTGATTAGAAAATTTATTCCAGAAGTCTTTGCTTGCTGTTGCATTTGAGAACCATAGAGTGGAAAGATTGGAGCATATTGCTTTAAGATTATGGATCTGCTAATTATCATCTAGATGAGAATTGATGATGAGAATTGACAGAGTCTCATCTAACTCCTATGTCATTGATTATATGTGGAGATTTGGGCTGACATTTCTCTCTCTATTGTTCCCCCCTTTTTCTGTTTGATTGAGTCAGTTAGATGAGACATAGTTAATTGTCATCTACTACCTCCGTCCGGGTTTAAAAGGCCTCCAGATCAAAACGCGTGTACCAAGACGCCTCAGTGCATAGTAATCTGCAAGAGTCTGGCCAACCATAGTGTGTAAAATCCCTCTGTCTCCGTGCCCGCTCGCTAAACTAAAAGCATTGCACATGAGTATCTGCTCACCTAGCTGCATGCCTTCGTAGGCAATAACTACTGCGAGGACCAGCCAATAGAAAAGGTCGAGCGTTTTGCATGCGGGCCTCTAATTCAGGACGCCGTAACCTGCTCACAGGACTTAAAATCCCGGACGGAGGTAGTAGATGAGACCTAGCCATACCCTTAAGATCGTTACTCTTACTCATCATTTGAGAATGTTAGTAGAAAGTATGATGATCTTTACTGTGTCTGTCTGCTTTCTTTCTTTCTGAATTTAAACAGCCTGCTATGTATGGCTATCTATATTTGTGTTTGGTTACATTCTTGGAATGTACTGATTATTGCTGAGATGGCCATGACTTAAAGATCTTGTGTACAATTTTATCTAATAATCATCTTTTTTTAATGGCAGACGAAGAAAATACCAAAATAATAAATTTGGAGATAGGAAAATCCTTGGAATATGCAGATAAAGGCAAACAAACGGTTGCGGGAAGTAAACCGTTATACAAAGATGAAAGTTGGGCTGATGACAGGGTCGGGACTCAAAATTCCGAAGATAGATCTAGTAAATTCAGGTTTTATTTCTTGAAAGTACACGTCCTGTCTGGATCCTTCTACTACTATGCAGCAAGAGTGCAACATCTCCTGTTTATTTATAATTGCAGGGATGATACCAACCCCATCAGGGCTGATACAACTCTGTCAAAGGCAGATGGCAACATCACTGCTGTTGCTGCAGGGGCTGGCATATCTGAAGCTGGTGCAGAAAGGAACCCCTTGAGCAATAAACCAGTACCCACCAATGGCCAAGATTTAGCTATGGGCTCTACAGAGGATGGACGTGTCAGGAAAGGGCGTGGTTTTACGCAGAAGTACTCATTTGCACGTCGATACCGAACACCGTCTCCAGAGTGTTCACATGTTCGTTCTAGCTACTATGGAGGAAGAAATGATAGATGGAATAACTTCAATAGGTATTGATACATGATTATTGATTTGCCATGTTTTGACACTTTTGATATTATATTGGAACCCCCATCATGTCCAGGTATGGAAGAAATGGTCTTTATGGTGCACGATCGCCGGTGAGGAGATACCAAGGTTCCCCAAGAGCTAGTAGCTCACTGAGGTTCGTATTTCTTATTCATTGGAAATGTGAATTCCTTTGAAGAACTTATCTAATCTCATGGAATTGTGGCATATTCTGCCAGCCAGCTGTTGACCTGTTGTTCTACTTCTGCGTTAGTTTAATAGTAATTTCTATGTTGAATGCTGGGAACTTCAGTCTGTCAGAGGCTGGTGGCAATTACTCCCTCTGCAAAATATACTGCGTGTTTAACATTTCAGTCTCCAATACAGAACGTTGACTATGTTTTTCACTTGTAATATGCCTACAAAATAATAGAAAGATATGTAACATACAAGAACTTTGCTAGATAAATACAAGGATATTATTCCTGCACTTCCAACACATATACTTTTGCAAATACTGTTAACTGCATGCATAATCCTTATATTCCCGACAGAGGTTGTCCTTGTAGCTCTTTAAAGCCTTGAAGGTTTGATAGAGCATGTGGGCAGCTAATGGATCTTTCAGGATTCTTTCATGTCGCAGTTAAATGTTATCATTGTCATATACATTCTAGATGAATGTGGCATTTCTTCGAAGTTTAATTTGTCTTCATTGACATGAGAACGATGATCAAAGCTGTATGTGATGTGACGATTGGTAGTGGTACTCCCTCTTTCTTTTTAGTTTGCATATTAGGTTTGTCTTAAGTCAAATTTCTGAAGTTTATAGAAAAACATATCAACATTTACAATACCAAATCATTATCATTAGATTCATTACAGAATATACTTAGTTGGTATTGTAGATGTTCATACTTTTTAATATATAATATATTTGGTCACCTTTACAAAGTCTGACTTAAGACAAATCTAACATGCAGAGTAAAAAAGAAAGGGAGGCAGTATAAAAGATTGCTCCTGTTAGTTCGACACCTTTAAGTGTTCAGTTAATTGGTTTGAATAAATGTCCAAGTCTGTTAGCATTCTGAACAAGAAGAGTTGCTTTTGTTATCTTGTATTCTTGCCGAAATGTGCATTTGGTGCCTTCTGTTTCCTGCCATTTTTAGTCTTTGGTAGATGTTATTGTTGTGCATGGACAGACCTTCAATACAGGTAAAGCATGATTAGCTGAACAAGTCACATACTCTTTGCTGAAGTCAAACAACATTTGATGACTTTGTACACTTTTGCCTAGGCCAATCAACATTATCGTCCCCTGCTAAGCCAATGAAATGCCAGCAATGCTGGATCTTTAAAAAAATCAACATTATCGTCCATGATCACAGGTACACAAGGAGAGACCGAAGCAGGAGCAGGTCACGCAGTCCAGTGAGATGCCGTGACGGTGGAGGAAGACATCGCCGCCCTAGCCCAAGACGCAGCCATAGCCCCGCAGAACAACATAAACGTGATGCGGCCTACAGGCCTCGATCAGGTCGTGGTGGTGGTGGTGGCCCCTCTGCTGCTAATGGAGGAAGATCAAGATCCAGGTCCAAGAACCGTGATGCCTCGAGGTCCAGGTCTCCTAATGCTGCCCCAGCCAAAAGGTTGAGCTCAAAGTATAACCGCAGGCGCAGCAGCAGCTCAAGATCCAGTAGCCCCTCTTGTAGTAAAGGTGGTTTGGTGTCATACTGAGATGTGATGGCAGGAGCTGTAAAGTCGGGTTTCAGTACTCTCTATACTCTGAAGCACATGCCTGTTCTGTATCTTGAGATGCTGAATCATGTTCTAAACTTTTCTTTTGTAAACGACTTGATGGCGTTGTGCATGAAATGTTGAGAGTATGATCTCCTGACCGGTGAAGTTTATCGATGAGAGTATGATCTCCTGACCGGTGAAGTTTATCGATAAGATGCATCTCTTTTCAAATATATTGGATTTCTTACCACGGGGTTCCACGTGGTATAAGATGCAACTATTGGGGCCCATTTGGTTGCCTTGCTTCCCCCCGGGATCCCAGGGCCTGAAACCCGCGTGGAGACGCTCGCCAGGGAAAACAAGCGCCCCATTTGGACGAGCTGTTCGACGGGGTGGGCTGGCCCAACCCTCGCTCTTTCCCCATGAAGAGGTCCCACGCCTGGACATTCCGGAAAAATTATCCCGTCTTTTCCCTTGTGCGATCTGAACTCTGTTGCTTCGCTCTGAATCCCTCGCTCGTTGCCTTCCGCCCCTCTCGTCTCCCCTCCCTTGTACCACCAAATGAGCGTAGGAGATCTCCCTCGCTGCCTTCCGCCCCTCTCGTCTCCCCTCCCTTGTACCACCAAATGAGCATAGGGGATCTCCCTCGCGGAAGAAAGGGAATCACAAGTGCTATTGAAATTCCCCTGATGGGATTTAGTAACCTGGGTGTTCTTTCCCTCATCACCAAACAAAGCCTTAGTTGCCAACTTTTTGATTGATAATGACGGTTGCTACAAATCATCCGACTGATTTCCTGGGGAAATCAGTCGGGTCAGTAGCCGTCCGATTCATCGTGCCTAAGCCATCAGATTGGTCAACGCTGCTTCGTCGCTTCCTCCCTCCCCCGAGCGTAGGTCCATGGCTCCCTTCTTCCCCGAGCACAAGTAGCAGTTCACCGCTAGTCGATGACAGTAGCAACGCCGGTGAGCAGCGTGCTGCTGCGATGGCGATGGAAGCGGCAACGCAGCGCGGTGGTTGCTGCGATGCAGCCGGCGACGACGGATTAGCACACGGCAGCCATGGCTGATGATGCGATGCAACACACGATGACGACAACAGAAGCGGTGACACGGCACGGTGGTTGCTACGGCGACGACGGCTCAACACACGGCGACCATGGCGGGAGCTGCAATGAAGCGCCGGCGGCGATGGCGGATGCTGCGATGCATTGCCGGCGACGATGGGTGTTGCAATGCAACACACGACGACCATGGCAGGAGCTGCAATGCGGCGCGGGGATGCTACAATACAGCGCCGACGGCAATGGGTGGAGTGACGCAGCGCCGACGGCGACAGGGGATGCGTCGCAGCACGGGGCAACCATGGTGGAAGCTCGCGATGCAGTGCGGTGATGACGGGGGGAGCTGCTATGCAACACGGAAATGCTACGATGCAGCCACGACGGAGCTTCAATTCAGGCACGGCCGACAGGTTGTCCCCTCCTCTGTTGCGGTGCTGCTGCTTGTCTCTGTGATGAGGACACCAATACCACCCACAGCCCCTTCTGCTATACATACTGGACCAATTACTAGAGCTCGCGCACGGCAATTGAATTACCAGGTACTTTCATTTCTTTGTAATGATTCTAATGTTCACGAGAATATGATGTTGCCTAAACTGGATACATTTGTTTTGCTTACAAATGAAGGGCCTATCTTGGACAAGAAAGATGAACCTTGGAGCAAGTTCAAGCATGGAGATGATGGCATGCGCAAGGGGAATAAGAACAACATTACAAGTGATGATTCCAGGACTTTTAAGCCACCATAATGAGTGCATAAAGCCTTGGACGAAATATACAATATGCCACTTCATAAATGTCCCCCTGAGGCTATTCTAGGTGCTGCGTCACCTTATTATTGGGCCAGGCCCATGTAATTTTGAAATACTTGATTATAGGCTATTTGTAGAGTCCGTGTGTGTGGGGAAACAAGAGTTAGGGTTGGTTTGGACCCCTTCCCCAAGGGTCACGAAATTCCCCCCTCTTCCTCCATATATACAGTCCTTAGGGCGTCGTTTAGACTTTGGGTTTTGTTTAGATTAAAAGTTCGCCATAGCTACAACTTCGTGTACTTCGTTTGTGTTCAACGACCAGACAAAGGCGTCACAGAACCCCACCTTCAATAATAAAGCTTTCCTCTTATTCGCAATATCCAGATTGCAATCTCAGTTTCTCGCTTGTTCTTCGTTTGCTCGCAGGAAGCAGACCCTCGTGGTCAGGTTGATCGTGCTCCGGCGTGGTCAATGACCCCTCGGAAGTTGGTTTAGCGATTGCTAAGGCGCGACGTCTCGCACGTTCGTAGTCGGATTATCAAGGTCGACTCCCACAGAAAATGATAGCCACCATCTCATCGAAACATCGGGACACCTTCGCCTCTATCAAATGGTATGAGATTTCCAAGTTGCTCGGTGAGATTTTACAGTTTTTCATAGTTTAGATCGAGTCTGTTCTTCATACCTACAGTCCATGAAAAAGCCAAAAATAGGGTTAGTTCATCATATCCGAACCAATCTGAGCCTTTGCGTAATCTTTTTAGGGTTTTGCATTGTTGAATTTGCGGTTACATCGTCGTGTCTAGTTGCTGGTCTTAGTGTCTAGTCCTTTAGAGTTTCGAGTTCTGTTCATAAGTTGTCACACCGCCATCGCATCATCATCATCACCACTGCCATATACCACCATCGTCATCACAGCTGCCATATACCACCATCGTCATCACTGCTGCCATGTACCACATATCCACCGCCATCATGATAATCCGAGTCCACCTCCATCACAGATTCGCCTCCAGTCCGTGTTCCACCACCCTGCATATATCCGCCACCAGTCTGAGTTTCCACCAGTTTCATATCCGCCACCAGTCCTAGTCCGAGTCCAGTATTTGTGTCTTTGTTTTCGATTTCCAGATCACGCCATACTTCGAGTCATGACAGAGTAGGACTCCCCAATTTCTGTGCCATTCGCAGTAGAAAAATAGTTCCAGTTAAAAAAAACCAAGTCTGGAAAATTATGGCTAGGCAGTTTTTAGTCCATTTGTAGACTTTTTAAAAAAAATTGTTGCAAAGCAAAAAAGAGAGGAAAAAAGTGCAAAAAAAGTGAAAAAAGAGAAATTTGTTTTAGAGTGTGCTCCTCCCTTGTTTACGTGAAGTGTCGTGATTTTGTTAATGTTCTAGGCTCGCGTCTCTAGCACGGTCTAGCCTAGGACCAGCACAGTACCATCGTTGAGCGTTTATTCAACTTTGCATCTTTGAATTGATTATTGCTGACCCTTTTTGCTACCATATTATAAGCCTTCCCAGTTCCACATACATCTACGTCGTGCGTTTGACTCTCCTTGGTAATAGCTCTATTCAAGTTTTGAGAGTTTTGACTACAACGGTTGCCAATCACCACCTGCCGCTTGGTAAGAACTGGTAAGAATTTGAGATTTGCTTGACGGATTTGTGACACACTGCCACTTTCTAGTAGTTTTTAGGATCATATTCTTGTGTTTTTCTATTGCTGCTAACCATGACAGGACCACAAGCCGACGAGGTTGACTGGGAGAACATGACGAAGAAGGAGCTTCATGATAAATTTCAGCAAATGTTGAGTCAATAAGTAGAAGACATCATGGCCACCTTCGGAAAGACACCGGAGAGGATTGATGACGTTGAGAAGACAATTGACACCAAGTTGGATGCCAAGTTTGATGAAGTACTCGCGCGTCTTCCACAACCACTGCCCGCTGCACCTGTCGCACCTCTATATCATCATCATCATCATCATCATCATCATCATCATCATCATCATCATCATCATCAACAACAACAACAACAACAACAACAACAACGACAACAACAACAACAACAACATCGCCTTCCAAATCAAGTGGGATGAGCATTGCATGTTCCCCTTGAGCTTGGTCAAAATTCTGGTGCCACTGTACCTACTGTTGATGCTTCTGTAGCTCCTGCTGCTACTGCAGAGGTGGATGACCATTACGAGGATGAGGTTGATCAAAATCAAAACTACGTGCAACCACCAGCACCACCACAACTAGGTCGTCCTCATGCATATCATCGCAACGGTAGGGCTGCACCATCACCTGAGGTACGAGATCATGACCATCTTCCTAAATTAAAATTGAACATTCCACCATTTGAGGGTAGATATGTTCCCGGTATATATCTTACTTGGGAGTTAGAAACCGAACAATATTTTACATGTTTACAATATCCTGAGGAGAGACGTGTTCCTGTTGCTGTTTGTGCTTTCACTAGTTTTGCATGTGTTTGGTGGTCTGAACATTGTAGATTATATCCTATTCCAGCTACTTGGGCTGCTTTAAAAAATGCTATGCGTACTCGCTGGGTTCCACCATATTATCAACGTGAATTGCTTCAAAAATTGCAGCGTTTGAGACAAGGAAAAAAAATCTGTAGAAGAATATTATCAGGAATTACAAACTGGTATGATTAGATGTGGTATTGTTGAGGATAATGAAGCTATGCTTGCACGTTTTATGGGTGGATTAAATAAAGAGATTCAGACCATTCTAGAGTATAAGGAATATAATAATATCATTCGTTTATTTCATCTTGCTTGCAAAGCTGAACATGAAGTGCATGATCGACAGGCATTGGCGCAAACTAACTTTTCTGCAGGTCGACCTTCATCATGGACACCGCGTGCATCCTCTACTTCCACACGTTCTGCTGCACCGGCACCTCCGTCAGCTGCCACCTCCAACCGTGATACAAGAAAGCAGGCACAACCACCACTATCTGCCAAGACTACACCTTCTAGGCATGCATAAAGCTCTTCTTCATCCATGGAATCAACAGGGCAAACACACGATATTATTTGTTGTTGTTGCAAGGGTGGAGGTCATTATGCGAGAGAATGCCCATCTAAGCATGTGATGATTGTTACTGAGGATGGTGGGTATGAGTCCGCTAGTGACTATGATGAGGAGACTTTAGCTCTTATTACAAGTGAAGAACACGGTGGAGATGATTCTGATCATGAGACGCAATACATGGTTGCTGAAGATGCTGACATGTATGAATGTTTAGTTGCTCAACGTGTTTTGAGTGTGCAGGTTACACAAGCTGAGCAAAATCAGAGGCATAATTTGTTCCATACAAAGGGAGTTGTGAAGGAACGTTCTGTTCGCGTCATCATAGATGGAGGGAGTTGCAACAACTTGGATAACATGGAGATGGTGGAGAAGCTCTCTCTCACCACAAGACCACATCCACATCCTTACTACATCCAATGGTTCAACAACAGCGGCAAGGTTAAGGTAACACGTACTGTTCGTGTGCATTTTAGTATCTCTACATATGCTGATTATGTTGATTGTGATGTGGTACCTATGCAAGCATGTTCCCCTTATTACTTGGTAGATCATGGCAATTTGATAAAAATTCTGTACACCATGGTAGAAACAATCGGTATACTCTTATTCATAAGGATAAAAATATTACTTTGCTTCCTATGACTCCTGATTCCATTTTGAAAGATGATATTAATAGAGCTAATAAAGAAAAACAGGAGAAAATACGAGTGAAAATTAGATTGTGGCAAAAGAATTTGAGCAACAAATGAAGCCTAATAATAAACCATCTAGTGTTGCTTCTGAAATTAAATTGAAAAGTGCATGTTTACTTGCCACCAAATCTGATATTGATGATCTAGATTTCAGCAAATCTGTTTGCTATGCTTTTGTGTGCAAAGAGGCATTATTTTCTTTCAAGGATGTACCTTCCTATTTACCTCCTGCTGTCACTAACATTTTGCAGGAGTTCGCCGATGTCTTTCCACAAGATGTGCCACTGAGATTACCACCTATTCGAGGGATTGAGTATCAGATTGACTTAATTCCCGGTGCTTCACCGCCAAACTGTGCGCCATATCGTACAAATCTAGAGGAGACAAAGGAGATTATGCGTCAAGTACAGGAGCTGCTCTACAAAGGTTATATACGCGAATCTCTTAGTCCTTGTGCTGCTCCTATTATATTAGTGCCAAAAAAGGATGATACGTCGCGTATGTGTGTTGATTGTAGAGGCATTAATAACATGACTATTTGTTATCGTCATCCTATTCCTAGGCTAGATGATATGCTTGATGAATTGATTGGCTCTACAATATTCTCCAAAGTTGATTTGCGTAGTGGATACCATCAAATTCGTATAAAATTGGGAGATGAATGGAAAACAACATTTAAAACTAAGTTTGGATTATATGAGTGGTTAGTCATGCCTTTTGGGTTAACTAATGCACCTAATACTTTCATGAGATTAATGAACAAAGTTTTACGTGCTTTCATTGGACGATTTGTGGTAATCTATTTTGATGATATACTGATTTATAGCAGATCTTTGGAGGAACATTTGGAACATTTACGTGTTGTTTTCATTGCTCTACGTGATGCATGTTTGTTTGGCAACCTTGGGAAGTGCACCTTTTGCACTGACCGAGTATCTTTTCTTGGCTATGTTGTTACTCCACAGGGAATTGAAGTTGATAAAGCCAAGATTGAAGCTATTGAGAGTTGGCCGCAGCCAAAAACGGTCACACAAGTGAGGAGTTTTCTTGGCCTCGTTGGATTCTATAGGCGTTTTGTGAGAGATTTCAGCACCATTGCTGCACCTCTCAATGAGCTTACAAAGAAGGATGTGCCTTTTGTTTGGGGTACCGCACAAGAAGAAGCCTTCATGGTATTGAAAGATAAGTTGACACATGCCCCTTTACTCCAACTTCCTGACTTTAATAAGACTTTTGAGCTTGAATGTGATGCTAGTGGAATTGGATTACGAGGTGTGTTATTACAAGATGGCAAACCTGTTGCATACTTTTCTGAAAAATTGAGTGGGCCTAGTCTGAATTATTCTACTTATGATAAAGAATTATATGCTCTTGTTCGGACTTTAGAGACATGGCAACATTATTTATGGCCCAAAGAATTTGTTGTACATTCTGATCACGAATCTTTGAAACATATTAAAAGTCAAGCTAAACTAAATCGTAGACATGCTAAATGGGTTGAATTCATTGAGACTTTCCCTTATGTCATTAAACACAAGAAGCGTAAAGAAAATGTTATTGCTGATGCATTGTATCGTCGCTATACTATGCTTTCACAACTTGACTTCAAAATATTTGGTTTGGAGACCATCAAAGATCAATATGTGCATGATGTTCATTTTAAGGATGTAATGCAGAATTGTAAAGAAGGAAGAATGTGGAACAAGTTCGTCGTTAATGATGGATTTGTGTTCCGTGCTAACAAGCTATGCATTCTAGCTAGCTCCATTCATCTTTTGTTGTTGCAGGAGGTGCATGGAGGAGGATTAATGAGACACTTTGGCGTGAAGAAGACGGAGGACGTACTTGCTACACATTTCTTTTGGCCAAAGATGAGACGGGATGTTGAGCGTTTTGTTGCTAGCTGCACTACATGTCAAAAAGCTAAGTCACGACTCAATCCTCATGGTTTATATATGCCTTTGCCTATACCTAGTGTTCCTTGGGAGGATATATCTATGGACTTTATTTTAGGTTTACCTCGAACAAAGAAGGGGAGGGATAGCATATTTGTTGTCGTGGATAGATTCTTGAAAATGGCACACTTTATACCATGTCATAAAAGCGATGATGCTGATAATGTTGCTGATCTGTTCTTTTGTGAAATTATTCGCTTGCATGGTGTGCCAAATACTATTGTTTCAGATCGTGATACTAAATTTCTTAGCCATCTTTGGAGATGTTTATGGGCTAAGTTGGGGACTAAACTGCTTTTTAGTACTACTCGTCACCCCCAAACTGATGGACAAACTGAAGTAGTCAATAAAACATTGTCTATTATGCTTAGGGCTATTTTGAAGAATAATAATAAAAATGTGGGAAGAATGCTTGCCTCATTTTGAATTTGCTTATAATCGTTCGTTGCATTCTATTACTAAGATGTGCCCTTTTGAAATTGTGTATGGTTTCCTACCTCGTGCACCTATTGATTTGTTGCCTCTTCCATCTTCGGAGAAGGTTAATTTTGATGCTAAACAATGTGCTGAATTGATTTTAAAAATGCATGAGTTAACTAAGGAAAACATTGAGCGTATGAATGCTAAATATAAACTTGCTAGAGATAAGGGCAG
This sequence comes from Triticum urartu, assembly GCF_003073215.2. Classification (NCBI taxonomy): domain Eukaryota; kingdom Viridiplantae; phylum Streptophyta; class Magnoliopsida; order Poales; family Poaceae; genus Triticum; species Triticum urartu. The sequence goes on along the minus strand of NC_053023.1, from coordinate 298,239,730 downwards.
AAAACATGTTGTGTTTGCACCTGAAGATCTTGTTTGGTTACATTTGCGTAAGGATAGATTTCCTAATTTGCACAAACCAAAGCTAATGCCACGTGCTGATGGTCCTTTTAAGGTGTTAGAGAAAATAAATGATAATGCATATAAACTTGAGATGCCTGCATATTTTGGGGTTAGTCCCACTTTTAACATTGCAGATTTGAAGCCTTATTTGGGTGAGGAAGATGAGCTTTCATCGAGGACGACTTCATTTCAAGAAGGGGAGGATGATGATGATATCAATACCATTGTTACACCCACAACCCCTTCTGCTATACATACTGGACCAATTACTAGAGCTCGCGCACGCCAATTGAATTACCAGGTACTTTCGTTTCTTGGTAACGATTCTAATGTTCACGAGAATATGATGCTGCCTAAATTGGATACATTTGTTTTGCTTACGAATGAAGGGCCTAGCTTGGACAAGAAAGATGAACCTTGGAGCAATTTCAAGCATGGAGATGATGGCATGTGCAAGGGGAACTAGAACGACGTTACAAGTGATGATTCCATGACTTTGAAGCCACCATAATGAGTGCATAAATCCTTGGACGAAATATACAAGATGCCACTTCATAAATTTCATCCAGAGGTTGTTCTAGGTGCTGCATCACCTTATTATTGGCCAGGCCCATGTAATTTTGAAATACTTGATTATAGGCTATTTGTAGAGTCCGTGTGTGTAGGGAAACAAGAGTTAGGGTTGGTTTCGGACCCCTCCCCCAAGGGCCACAAAATCCCTCCCCTCTTCCTCCATATATACAACCCTTAGGGCATTGTTTAGACTTTGGGTTTTGTTTAGATTAAAAATTCGCCATAGCTGCAACTTCGTGCACTTCATTTGTGTTCAACGATCAGACAAAGGCGTCATAGAACCCCACCTTCAATAATAAAGCTTTCCTCTTATTCGCAATATCCAGATTGCAATCTCAGTTTCTTGCTTGTTCTTCGTTTTCTTGCAGGAAACATACCATCATGGTCAGGTTGATCGTGCTCTGGCGTGGTCAATAACCCCTCGGAAGTTGGTTTAGCGATTGCTAAGGCGAGTCGCCTCACACGTTCGTAGTCGGATCATCAAGGTTGACTCCCACAGAAAACGATAGCCACCATCTCATCAGAATATCGGGACACCTACGCCTCTATCACTCTCCCTGCTTGACGAACGAGAAAGGGGAAAGAAACAGAAACTAGCGAAAGATAAACTTCATGGGGAAGATAAGGTGGAGGGGAAGGAAGCGGTGGTCCTATACACATGGCGTGTAGAGAGAGAGAGGCTTACGGAAGAGAGGTTTCATCCGGCTGAATCTAAACATTTTCCTTGACATATGTAGAACAACAAGCAATGTGGAGAAACTTTGAAAAGTTTGCCTGCCATAATTATGCGGACTTCTTTCTAAAAATAAATAATAATCATTATGCAGACTTGCAACGGATGATCACTGGTATCTGGATGTCTTAATGGCGACCGACCGATTTTTACATGGTTGATCGTGTAAGCAGGCTATAAAAATTTAAATAGTTGGCTACAACACGAGTATTAAAAAACCTTTGTGAGAGAGGAAGGTGGGCCTACTTGATGAAACAATAGAAGTCTATAGCTAGCTATTGTATTGGACCTCCCGCTGCTCTACTCTTCCTTGTTAGCCGTGGCGCTCGCGGACGTGCCGGCTTTATGGTCACGACGGCAGGGCGCAGTCATGGTGGAGCTAGCGATGTCCTCCTCGTCGCTCTTGTCGAACACCTTATTTGCCTCCTCGTCTATCTCCTTGTAGGCGTCCTGTAAATCCGCTTGATACTGGATGTACGGCCTGAGGTCGCGGTGGATTTTGTGGGCGGTGCGGTAGGAGTCGACCATCACCTTCTTCTCGGATGCATCCACGTCCGACACTATGGCTGTGCCGGCGGCGAGTTGCTCATCAGTGCGCCAGTGCTTGTCAAGGAGGCGGAGGTTGTAGGCCTGGTTGGCCCGCGCCTGCCGGAACTTGGCCTCCCGCTCCTCCAGCACCATGTCCGTGTAGTGGGAACGGGCCTCATCGATGGTGATGCCGGCATGCACCGGTGAGAGTGGCGTCAGTTCATCCTCCTCTGCGTCCTCCATTAGGATGTTTGCAGCTCCAGCCTCCCTTGCCTGCCTGCCTACCAGTCGGCTGCAATGCCGACAATCTTCTTTTCTGCTCGGATGAGAGGCTGTCCCAGAGCTTGAGGAGGCCATGGGGGTGTGGTGTAGAGAGGAGGAAGGGACCGGAGGATGATGGATGCGGCTATGCACTACAAAAAAAAGACACATTCGTGACATTTTGGGCCAAACGAATTTTTTTTCTGTCATACATATGACACTTCTATGACGATAATTGTGACAAAACCCGGTATCATCATAGATGTGGTGGGCTCCTACTTCTATGACAAAAAATCATGACAGAAAATGGGCTTTTCGTCCTGGGTGGGCCGGAGATTCAGCTGCATGACATTCTTTGGGCCGTCCATGACGGAAAAAACCGTGGTAGAAGCGAGGGGGAGGAAAATTTCGGGGAGTTCCCGGTTACGGTGGGAGGTCGGGGGCCGAGCGATGCGCGTTTCTCTCGTACACGTACGCGTGTGTGTGCGAGGTGTTGGCTCTAAATGAACCCGAGCGAGGCGTTGGGATCTAACTGAACCCGAGCGATTGCACTGCAGGCTACGCGTTACTGAACCCGAGTGATCGATCGATGGCTGTTAACTAAACCCGATCGAGCGATTCCTTCACTACTGCTGCTAACTGAAGCCGATCGATTGGATGAACAGTGAGCGTTGCCGGGGGGGGGGGGGGGGGGGGGGTGGAAGAACAATGAGCGGTGGCGTTGCCTCTGGATGAACAGGACCCCGTGGTGTGGAGGGCTGGATGAATAGTAGACGGTGGAGGGGTGCCCGTGGAGGGGTGGTTGAACAAGATCCCGTGGTGTGGAGGGCTGGATGAACAGTAGACGGTGGAGGGGTGGTTGAACAGTAGCCGGTGGAGTAGCGCGCGGTGGAGGCTGGATGAACATGAGCCCGTGGAGGCTGGAGGAGGTCGACGGTAGCCCGTGGAGGCTGGAGGAGGTCGACGGTGGAGATGAACAGTATCCCGTGGAGTCCCGTTTTGCGGTACGCCACACCCCATGAACAGGACCCCCGTTTCGACCGTAGGAGGTCCGTTTCGTCCGTTTTGCGGTACGCCACACCCCTTCCTGATCAACAGGACCCCCGTTTCGACCGTAGGAGGTCCATTTCGTCCGTTTTGCGGTACGCCACACCCCTCCCGATCAACAGGACCCCGTTTCGACCGTAGGAGGTCCATTTCGTCCGTTTTGCGGTACGCCAGGGCTCGTTTCCATCGCCTGTTCCGTCCAAGCCCTCCCGATGAACATGACCACGCATTCTATTCCGACCCAGCCGGTTGGCTCCCACGCGTTCCGTTGCCTCCGGATGAACACGACGCATTCCGTTACCTCCCCATGAACACGACGCATTCCGTTGCCTCCCCATGAACACGACGCATTCTGTTGCCTCCCCATGAACACGATGCATTCCGTTGCCTCCCCATGAACATGACGACGACATTGTTTCTCCGTTCTGCCCCAGCCATGTACACGAGCCCTGGCCATACGTAAGCGCGAGTAGGCATTCGAGACCCCGCCCGTATGTACACATATGTGGCCGTATTTTCTTTCTTGCACCCTGGCCGCTGTACGTACGTGTACATGCTACGTGCGCGCCTCTACTACGACATGTGCGCGCCTCTACATCCACCAGTATATATGTACGTACATGTTCGCGACCAGAATGACAATGCTACGTACGCTTCGACCAGGTGGGTCCTGACTGTCAAGCACTTCCTTGCGTGCGAAGATGTAGCTGGTGGGTCCCAGCAGTCAGGGGGGAAACATTTTTTTTCGCGAAATACGGTGGACCGTCCGGTGGGTCCCCGCTGTCAGGTGGAGGAATAATTATTTTGCACGTAATAAGGAGGCACTTCCTTGCTGCGGCCCTGGACCCAGCTGTCAGCCTCTCCACGTACAGTCCACGTCCGATGGAAGCCGTTCCTTGACCACGTTGACCACGCCGCGCGAGAGCACCAGGGCGGTGGACGATGGCGAGGCCTAGGAAGGGGACACCGCGGAGCCGGGGAAGATGCGGTAGTGGATGCCCACGCGTAGAGGAGTACGAGGGTTCACTGGTTCGCTGCGGTGTGAGGCTGCCATCGCTGCAGAATAACAGGGGCTGTGGGTGAGTAGAGGGATGGCCTGGCCAGTGGTGGGAGTAGTAGGGGGCGGTGAGGCCTCCGCCACATCGCAGCCGGCCACGGGAGGCAGGAGCACGAGGCACGACCGGCGCTGGTTTGGGCGGCTGGAGCAAGAAGACCAGATGTTGAAGAAGCACTACGGCCGTTGGATGGACATCGTACGGTCATTGGAGCTAGAATCGTGCATATTGACTAAGTTGACAAAGCCCTCCGTCCCCGTCAACTTAGTAGGCCCACAAGTCAGCCTGCCACTATACTGGGTCCCAGCTAACAGGGGGAGTATTCATTTTTTGTGTGTAATAAGGAGGCACTTCCTTGCGTGCGAACATATAGCTGGTGGGTCCGAGCTGTCAGCGGCGGTAATGTTTTTCTCAGGAAATACAGAGGCCCTTTCGGTGGGTCCCTGATGTCAGGTGGAGGGCATTATTTTGCGCGTAATAAGGAGGCATCTCCTTGCGTGCGGCCGTGGACCCAGCTGTCGGCCTCTCCACGTACAGTCCACTTCAGATGCATGTCGGTCGTTGAGCACGTTGACCAGGCCGCGCCGAGAGCACCAGGGCGGTGGACGATGACGAGGCCTAGGAAGGGAACGACACGGAGGCAGGGAAGACTCGGCAGTTGTTTCCCACGCGGAGGGGAGTACGACTGTACGAGGGTTTACTGGTTCGTCTGCCGTCGCCGGAGAAGAATAGCAGGTGTGGGTGAGTAGAGGGATGGCTAGGCCAGCGATGGGAGTACGATGGGGCGGTGAGGCCTGCGCGGCAGCAGAGCCGGCCGCGCGGAGGAGGGAGCAAGCAGTTGATACGTCCATTTTGCGTCATGCTTTTATGTTAATATTTATTGCATTATGGGCTGTTATTTCACGTTATGTCACAATACTTATGTCTATTCTCTCTTATTTTACAAGGTTTACCATGAAGAGGGGGAATGCCGGCAGCTGGAATTCTGGCTGGAAAAGGAGCAAATATTGCAGACCTATTCTGCGCAACTCCAAAAGTCCTGAAACTCCACAGAATATCTTAAAATAAATAAAGAAAAATCGTCGCCAAAGATGAAGGCCAGGGGGCCCACACCCTGCTCACGAGGGTGGGGGGCGCGCCCCTCCCCCTGGGCGCGCCCCCCTACCTCGTGGGCCCCCTGGTGGCTCTCCGACGCCCATCTTCTCCTATATGAAGTCTTTCGATGAGAAAAAAAATCATAAGCAACCTTTCGGGACGAGACTCCGCCGCCACGAGGCGGAACTAATCTAGGGCTCCGGCAGAGCTGTTCTGCCGGGGACACTTCCCTCCGGGAGGGGGAAATCATCACCATCGTCATCACCAACACTCCTCTCATCGGGAGAGGGCAATCTCCATCAACATCTTCACAGCACCATCTCATCTCCAAACCCTAGTTCATCTCTTGTATCCAATTCTTGTCTCTAAGTCCGGGATTGGTGCTAGTAGGTTGCTAGTAGTGTTGATTACTCCTTGTAGTTGATGCTAGTTGGTTTACTTGGTGGAAGATCATATGTTCAGATCCTTTATGCATACTATTACCCCTCTGATTATGAACATGAATATGCTTTGTGAGTAGTTACGTTTGTTCCTGAGGACACGGGAGAAGTCTTGCTATTAGTAGTCATGTGAATTTGGTATTCGTTCGATATTTTGATGAGATGTATGTTGTCTAACCTCTAGTGGTGTTATGTGAACGTCGACTACATAACACTTCACCATTATTTGGGCCTAGAGGAAGGCATTGGGAAGTAATAAGTGTTGGAAATATGCCCTAGAGGCAATAATAAAAGCATTATTATTATATTTCTTTGTTCATGATAATTGTCTTTATTCATGCTATAACTGTATTATCCGGAAATCGTAATACACGTGTGAATACATAGACCATAATATGTCCCTAGTAAGCCTCTAGTTGACTTGCTCGTTGATCAACAGATAGTCATGGTTTCCTGGCTATGGACATTGGATGTCATTGATAACGGGATCACATCATTAGGAGAATGATGTGATGGACAAGACCCAATCCTAAGCATAGCACAAAGATCGTGTAGTTCGTTTGCTAGAGCTTTTCCAATGTCAAGTATCTTTTCCTTTGACCATGAGATCGTGTAACTCCCGAATACCGTAGGAGTGCTTTGGGTGTACCAAACGTCACAACGTAACTGGGTGACTATAAAGGTGCACTACAGGTATCTCCGAAAGTGTCTGTTGGGTTGACACGGATCGAGACTGGGATTTGTCACTCCATATGACGGAGAGGTATCACTGGGCCCACTCGGTAAGGCATCATCATAATGAGCTCAAAATGACCAAGTGTCTGGTCACGGGATCATGCATTATGGTACGAGTAAAGTGACTTGCCGGTAACGAGATTGAACAAGGTATTGGGATACAGACGATCGAATCTCGGGCAAGTAACATACCGATTGACAAAGGGAATTGCATACGGGGTTGCTTAAATCCTCGACATCGTGGTTCATCCGATGAGATCATCGTGGAGCATGTGGGAGCCAACATGGGTATCCAGATCCCGCTGTTGGTTATTGACCGGAGAGTCGTCTCGGTCATGTCTGCTTGTCTCCCGAACCCGTAGGGTCTACACACTTAAGGTTCGGTGACGCTAGGGTTGTGAAGATATGTATATGCAGTAAACCGAATGTTGTTCGGAGTCCCGGATGAGATCCCGGACGTCACGAGGAGTTCCGGAATGGTCCGGAGGTAAAGAATTATATATAGGAAGTGCTGTTTCGGCCATCGGGACAAGTTTCGGGGTTATCGGTATTGTACCGGGACCACCGGAGGGGTCCCGGGGGCCCACCGGGTGGGGCCACCTGTCCCGGGGGGCCACATGGGCTGTAGGGGGTGCGCCTTGGCCTAGATGGGCCAAGGGCACCAGCCCCAAAAGCCCATGCGCCTAGGGTTCCACTTGAGGGAAGAGTCCCAATGGTGGAAGGCACCTCTAGGTGCCTTGGGGGGGAGGGAAACCTCCCCTTGGCTGCCGCACCTAGGAGATTGGATCTCCTAGGCTGGCGCACCACCCCCCTTGGCCCTCCTATATATAGTGGGGGAGAGGAGGGACTTCATACACCAGTCCCTGGCGCCTCCCTCTCTCCCCGTTACGTCTCTCTCTCGTAGTATAGGCGAAGCCCTGCTACTGTGACGCCCTGCATCCACCACCACGCCGTCGTGCTGCTGGATCTTCATCAACCTCTCCTTCCCCCTTGCTGGATCAAGGAGGAGACGTCTCCCGTCCCGTACGTGTGTTGAACGCGGAGGTGCCGTCCGTTCGGCGCTTGGTCATCGGTGATTTGGATCACGTCGTGTTCGACTACATCATCACCGTTCTTTGAACGCTTCCGCACGCGATCTACAAAGGTATGTAGATGCATCTAATCACTCGTTGCTAGATGAACTCATAGATAGATCTTGGTGAAACTGTAAGAAATTTTTTGTTTTTCTGCAACGTTCCCCAACAATAAGTAGACGATGGGTTGCTAGAGTGACAGAAGCTTAAACCCTAGTTTATGCGTTGCTTCGTAAGGGGCTGATTTGGATCCATATGTTTCATGCTATGGTTAGGTTTACCTTAATACTTTTGTTGTAGTTGCGGATGCTTGCAATAGAGGTTAATCATAAGTGGGATGCTTGTTCAAGTAAGAACAACACCCAAGCATCGGTCCACCCACATATCAAATTATCAAAGTACCGAACGCGAATCATATGAGCGTGATGAAAACTAGCTTGACAATATTCCCATGTGTCCTCGGGAGCTCTTTTCCTTATATAAGAATTTGTCCGGCTTGTCCTTTGCTACAAAAAGGATTGGGCCACCTTGCTGCACCTTATTTACTTTTGTTACTTGTTGCTTGTTACAATTTACCTTATCACAAAACTATCTGTTACCACTTATTTCAGTACTTGCAGAGAATACCTTGCTGGAAACCGCTTATCATTTCCTTCTACTCCTCGTTGGGTTTGACACTCTTACTTATCGAAAGGACTATGATAGATCCCCTATACTTGTGGGTCATCAAGACTCTTTTCTGGCGCCGTTGCCGGGGAGTGTAGCGCCTTTGGTAGGTGGAATTTGGTAAGGAAAAACTTTATATAGTGTGCTGAAATTTTCTGTCACTTGTTATATGGAAACTGAATCTCTAAGGGGCTTGTTCGGGGTATCTTCACCCCGTCCAGTAGAGCAAAGAGTTGCTCCTCAACCTACTGAACCTATTGAAAATGAAACTCCTTTTGCATTTCCTTCGAGTATTATGGAAAAACTGCTGGCTAATACTTTTACAGGAGATGGGACAAAGCATCCTGACGAGCATCTACGCTATTTGGATGATATTTGTGGATTATTTAAGCTTGCAGGTATACCCGATGATGTTGTTAAGAAGAAGGATTTCCCTTTATCTTTGGAGGGAGACGCATCGACATGGTATAGGCTATGTGATGATACGAGATCATGGAACTATAAAAGAATGAAATTGGAATTTCATGAAAAGTATTACCCTATGCATCTTGTTCATCGTGATCGCAATTATATATATAATTTTTGGCCTCGCGAAGGAGAAAGCATCGCTCAAGCTTGGGGGAGGCTTAAATCAATGTTATATTCATGCCCCAATCATGAGCTCTCAAAATTGACAATTCTCCAGAATTTTTATGCTCGGCTTTCTGATAACAATCGCACCATGCTCGATACTTCTTGTGCTGGCTCTTTTATGATGAAGACTATTGAATTCAGATGGAATTTATTGGATAGAATTAAACGCAACTCTGAAGATTGGGACCTCGACGAAGGTAAGGAGTCAGGTATGACACCAAAGTTTGATTGTGTTAAATCTTTTATGGATACCGATATTTTCCGTAAGTTTAGCACTAAATATGGACTTGACTCTGAGATAGTAGCTTCTTTCTGTGAATCTTTTGCTACTTATGTTGATCTCCCCAAGGAGAAGTGGTTTAAATATCATCCTCCCATAGAAGTAAAAGTAGCTGCACCTATTAAAGTTGAAGAAAAGACCATCACTTATAATGATCCTATTGTTCCCACCTCTTATGTTGAGAAACCACCTTTCCCTGCTAGAGTAAAGGATCATGCTAAAGCTTCAACTGTTGTTCGTAAAAGCAATACTAGAACTTATACACCTCTTGAGCAAGTCAAAGTAGAACCTAATATTGCTATTGTTAAAGATCTCTTGTCTGATAATATTGATGGGCATGTCATTGAATTCTCTGGTGAAACTACTAGAATTGCTAAACCCTGTGATAGAGATAAACATAGACTTGTGGTAGGCGTGCCTGTTATTTCTGTTAAAATAGGAGATCATTGTTATCATGGCTTATGTGATATGGGTGCTAGTGCTAGTGTTATACCCATTGACTTATATAAAGAAATTATGCATGATATCGCACCTGCTGAGTTAGAAGATATTGATGTTACAATTAAACTTGCCAATAGAGATACTATATCTGCAATGGGAATTGTTAGAGATGTTGAAGTCTTGTGTGGGAAAACCAAATATCCCGCTGACTTTCTTGTTCTTGGTTCTCCACAAGATAGCTTTTGTCCCATTATTTTTGGTAGACCCTTCTTGAATACTGTTAATGCTACGATAGACTGCAAAAAGAATGTTGTTACTATTGGCTTGGATGATATGGTTCATAAGTTTAATTTCTCTAAATTCAGTAAACAACATCGTGAGGAAGAATTGCCCAGTAAGGATGAAATTATTGGTCTTGCTTCTATTGCTGTACCTCCTAGTGATCCTTTAGAACACTATTTGCTAGACCATGAAAATGATATGTTTATGAATGAAAGAAAGGAAATAGATGAAATATTCTTTAAACAGGAACCTATTCTGAAACACAATTTGCCTGTTGAAATCCTAGGGGATCCTCCTCCACCCAAGGGTGATCCCGTTTTTGAGCTTAAACCGTTGCCTGATAATCTTAAGTATGCTTATCTTGATGAAAAGAAAATATATCCTGTTATTATTAGTGCTAACCTTTCAGAGCATGAAGAAGAAAGATTATTGAAAACTTTGAAGAAGCACCGTGCCGCTATTGGATATACTCTTGATGATCTTAAGGGCGTTAGTCCCACTCTATGTCAGCATAAAATAAATTTGGAAGCGGATGCTAAACCAGTATGTGATCCTCAACGACGTTTGAATCCTAAAATGAAAGAAGTGGTAAGGAAGGAAATACTCAAGCTTCTGGAGGCAGGTATAATTTATCCCGTTGCTGATAGTCAGTGGGTAAGTCCTGTCCATTGTGTCCCTAAGAAGGGAGGTATTACTGTTGTCCCTAATGATAAAGATGAATTGATTCCTCAAAGAATTATTACAGGTTATAGGATGGTAATTGATTTCCGCAAATTAAATAAAGCCACTAAGAAAGATCATTACCCCTTACCTTTTATTGATCAAATGCTAGAAAGATTATGCAAACATACACATTATTGCTTTCTAGATGGTTATTCTGGTTTCTCTCAAATACCTGTGTCGGCTAAAGATCAATCAAAGACTACTTTTACATGCCCTTTTGGTACTTTTGCTTATAGACGTATGCCTTTTGGTTGATGTAATGCACCTGCTACCTTTGAAAGATGCATGATGGCTATATTCTCTGATTTTTGTGAAAAGATTTGTGAGGTTTTCATGGACGACTTTTCCGTCTATGGTTCCTCTTTTGATGATTGCTTGAGCAATCTTGATCGAGTTTTGCAGAGATGTGAAGAAACTAATCTTGTCTTGAATTGGGAAAAGTGCCACTTTATGGTTAATGAAGGTATTGTCTTGGGGCACAAAGTTTCTGAAAGAGGTATTGAAGTTGATAAAGCCAAGGTTGACGCTATTGAAAAGATGCCATGTCCCAAGGACATCAAAGGTATAAGAAGTTTCCTTGGTCACGCCAGATTTTATAGGAGGTTCATTAAGGACTTCTCAAAAATTTCTCGGCCTCTGACTAATTTATTACAAAAAGATGTACCATTTGTCTTTGATGATGATTGTGTAGAAGCATTTGAAATACCTAAGAAAGCATTAGTCTCTGCACCTATTGTTCAGCCACCTGATTGGAATTTACCCTTTGAAATTATGTGTGATGCTAGTGATTATGCTGTAGGTGCTGTTCTAGGGCAAAGAGTTGATAAGAAATTAAATGTTATCCATTATGCTAGTAAGACTCTAGACAATGCTCAAAGAAATTATGCTACTACCGAAAAGGAACTTTTAGCAGTTGTGTTTGCTTGCGATAAATTCAGACCCTATATTGTTGATTCTAAAGTAACTATTCACACTGATCATGCTGCTATTAAATATCTTATGGAAAAGAAAGATGCTAAACCTAGACTTATTAGATGGGTTCTCTTCCTGCAAGAATTTGATTTGCATATTGTTGATAGAAAAGGAGCTGAGAACCCAGTTGCAGACAACTTATCTAGGTTAGAGAATGTTCTTGATGACCCACTACCTATTGATGATAGCTTTCCTGATGAACAATTAAATGTCATAAGCACTTTTCGTAGCACTCCATGGTATGCTGATTATATTGTTGCTAAATTTATACCACCTAGCTTCACATACCAACAAAAGAAAAAGTTCTTTTATGATTTGAGACATTACTTTTGGGATGACCCACATCTTTATAAAGAAGGAGTAGATGGTGTTATTAGACGTTGTGTACCTGAGCATGAACAGGAACAGATCCTACGCAAGTGTCACTCCGAAGCTTATGGAGGACACCACGCTGGAGATAGAACTGCACATAAGGTATTGCAATCTGGTTTTTATTGGCCTACTCTCTTCAAGGATGCCCGTAAGTTTGTTTTATCTTGTGATGAATGTCAAAGAATTGGTAATATTAGTAGACGTCAAGAAATGCCTATGAATTATTCACTTGTTATTGAACCATTTGATGTTTGGGGCTTTGATTATATGGGACCTTTTCCTGCCTCCAATGGATACACTCATATTTTAGTTGCTGTTGATTACGTTACTAAGTGGGTAGAAGCTATTCCAACTAGTAGTGCTGATCATAACACTTCTATTAAAATGCTTAAGGAAGTTATTTTTCCGAGGTTTGGAGTCCCTAGATATTTAATGACTGATGGTGGTTCACACTTTATTCATGGTGCTTTCTGTAAAATGCTTGCCAAATATGACGTTAATCATAGAATTGCATCTCCTTATCACCCACAGTCTAGTGGTCAAGTAGAATTGAGTAATAGAGAGCTCAAATTAATTTTGCAAAAGACTATTAATAGGTCTAGAAAGAATTGGTCCAAGAAACTTGATGATGCATTATGGGCATATAGAACTGCATATAAGAATCCTATGGGTATGTCTCCGTATAAAATGGTTTATGGAAAAGCATGTCACTTACCTCTCGAACTAGAACATAAGGCATATTGGGATATTAAAGAGCTTAACTATGACTTCAAACTTGCCGGTGAGAAGAGGTTATTTGACATTAGCTCACTTGATGAATGGAGAACCCAAGCCTATGAAAATGCCAAGTTGTTTAAAGAAAAAGTTAAAAGATGGCATGACAAAAGGATACAAAAGCGTGAGTTTAATGTAGGCGATTATGTATTGCTATACAACTCTCGTTTAAGATTTTTTGCAGGAAAACTTCTCTCTAAATGGGAAGGTCCCTACGTTATCGAGGAGGTCTATCGTTCCGGTGCCATAAAAATCAACAATTTCGAAGGCACAAATCCGAAGGTGGTAAACGGTCAAAGAATCAAGCACTATATCTCAGGTAATCCTATAAATGTTGAAACCAATGTTATTGAAACCGTAACCCCGGAGGAATACATAAGGGACACTTTCCAGAACGTTCCAGACTCCGAAAAGGAATAGGTATGTGGTACGGTAAGTAAACCAACTCCAAATTTTTTTAAGGCAATATTTCTCCGTTTTGGAATATTTAGAAAAATAGAAAAATAGGTAGCAGTCCAGGGAGGACACGAGCCCTCCACGAGGGTGGAGGGCGCGCCCTACCCCCCTGGGCGCGCCCCCTACCTCGTGATCACCTCGTGTGCCCTCCGGACTCCATTTTCCTGCACGATACGTATTTTGGTCAGTAAAAAATCATTATACATTCTCCCGAAGGTTTTGACCCCCGTATCACGCAAATATCCCCTGTTTTCGTTTCGAGCTGTTTCCGTTGCAGATTTGAGAATTCCGGAGACTCGATCATCCTTCTATGAGGGTGAGCCTATGCCATGGAAGGGGACGACAAGCTTGCGTCATCAACAACACCTCCACCTCCAACAACAAAGAAGGAGACCTCATCACATGGGTATGGGCACTCCCCTTGGCAATTGCCAAGCTTGGGGGAGGTGCCCCGGTATCGTATCACCATCACAACTCCTATCGTTACCATTTTTCTTAGTTCGATCCTATTAGTAGTATCTTGATTTAGTAGAATAAAGTCACGGCATGATCTAGTTTTGAAGTTTGCTTTATGATCCCTCTATGCAATCTAGTCCGTGAGCTATATATAATAAAGATTAGTGTTGAGTCAAGGGCTTGATTATTTTGCCATGATCTTGAGTGAATAAAAGAAAGAATAAAAAGAAACAAAGAGTTCATATTGATCTTATTGAGAGTAATGACTTCACATAGAAAGAGTATGATGATTAAAAAGTTGTTAGGAGTTGGCAAATATAGCTTTAGTCATCGTGGCAATTAATAGGAAGTAATAAGGAGAGAGAGGTTTCACATATAGATATACTATCATTGACATCTTTCATAATTGGGAGCACTCATTAAGTATGACATGCTAAAGAGTTGATGTTGGACAAGGAAGACAACGTAATGGGTTATGTTTTCTCGCATCTCAGTTAAAGTATATTGTCATGGATCATTCAAACATGTTGAGCTTGCCTTTCCCCCTCATGCTAGCCAAATTCTCAGCACCAAGTAGAGATACTACTTGTGCTTCCAAATACCCTTAAACCAGTTTAGCCATGGGAGTCCACCATATCTACCTATGGATTGAGTAAGATCCTTCAAGTAAGTTGTCATCGGTGCAAGCAATAAAAATTGCTCTTTAAATATGCATGACTTATTAGTGCAGAGAAATAAGCTTTGTACAAACTTGTTGTGGACTCAATAAAAGCGACGGACTGCATAATAAAGGTTCACATACAAGGGGCAATATAAAGTGACGTTCTTTTGCATTAAGATTTTGTGCATCCAACTATAAAAGCGCACGGCAACCTCTGCTTCCCTCTGCGAAGGGCCTATCTTTTATTATTATCCTCTATCTTATTCAAGATTCAAGGTAATCTTCACCTTTCCCTTTTTCATTTTATCCTTTGGCAAGCACTTCATGGTGGGGTGATCCTGATATATATATCCAATTGGATGTACGTTAGCATGAACTATTATTGTTGACATCACCCAAAGGTGAATAAGTTTGGAGGCAGCATTATAAGCCCAAATCTTTCTCTGTGTCTGATTGAAACTTCATAACCACAAGTATTGTGTGAGTGTTAGCAATTATGAAGGACTAAGTGATAGTTGAGTATGTGGACTCGCTTTTAAGCTCTGACATAGACTCCTTCTGATGTTATGATAAATTGCAATTGCTTCAATGACTGAGGTTATAATTTGTTAGCGCCTAATAAGGTTTCTGATTCATACTTTTGCATTGTGAAAAGATCATCACTTAAACATAAGTAATCATATGGCAAATCTATATATGTTGCTGTTATGAAACAATCATGATGCCTTCATGTCCGTATTTTATTTTTATCGACGCCTCTACCTCTAAACATGAGGACATATTTATTGTTATCGGCTTTTCGCTTGAGGACAAGCGAGGTCTAAGCTTGGGGGAGTTGATACGTCCATTTTGTGTCATGCTTTTATGTTAATATTTATTGCATTATGGGCTGTTATTTCACGTTATGTCACAATACTTATGTCTATTCTCTCTTATTTTACAAGGTTTACCATGAAGAGGGGGAATGCCGGCAGCTGGAATTCTGGCTGGAAAAGGAGCAAATATTGCAGACCTATTCTGCGCAACTCCAAAAGTCCTGAAACTCCACGGAATATCTTAAAATAAATAAAGAAAAATCGTCGCCAAAGATGAAGGCCAGGGGGCCCACACCCTACTCACGAGGGTGGGGGGCGCGCCCCTCCCCCTGGGCACGCCCCCTACCTCGTGGGCCCCCTGGTGGCTCTCCGACGCCCATCTTCTCCTATATGAAGTCTTTCGATGAGAAAAATAATCATAAGCAACCTTTCGGGACGAGACTCCGCCGCCACGAGGCGGAACCAATCTAGGGCTCCGGCAGAGCTGTTCTGCCGGGGACACTTCCCTCCGGGAGGGGGAAATCATCACCATCGTCATCACCAACGCTCCTCTCATCAGGAGAGGGCAATCTCCATCAACATCTTCACCAGCACCATCTCATCTCCAAACCCTAGTTCATCTCTTGTATCCAATTCTTGTCTCTAAGTCCGGGATTGGTGCTAGTAGGTTGCTAGTAGTGTTGATTACTCCTTGTAGTTGATGCTAGTTGGTTTACTTGGTGGAAGATCATATGTTCAGATCCTTTATGCATACTATTACCCCTCTGATTATGAACATGAATATGCTTTGTGATTAGTTACGTTTGTTCCTGAGGACACGGGAGAAGTCTTGCTATTAGTAGTCATGTGAATTTGGTATTCGTTCGATATTTTGATGAGATGTATGTTGTCTAACCTCTAGTGGTGTTATGTGAACGTCGACTACATAACACTTCACCATTATTTGGGCCTAGAGGAAGGCATTGGGAAGTAATAAGTAGATGATGGGTTGCTAGAGTGACAGAAGCTTAAACCCTAGTTTATGCGTTGCTTCGTAAGGGGCTGATTTGGATCCATATGTTCCATGCTATGGTTAGGTTTACCTTAATACTTTTGTTGTAGTTGCGGATGCTTGCAATAGAGGTTAATCATAAGTGGGATGCTTGTTCAAGTAAGAACAGCACCCAAGCACCGGTCCACGCACATATCAAATTATCAAAGTACCGAACGCGAATCATATGAGCGTGATGAAAACTAGCTTGACGATATTCCCATGTGTCCTCGGGAGCTCTTTTCCTTATATAAGAATTTGTCCGCCTTGTCCTTTGCTACAAAAAGGATTGGGCCACCTTGCTGCACCTTATTTACTTTTGTTACTTGTTGCTCGTTACAATTTACCTTATCACAAAATTATCTATTACCACTTATTTCAGTACTTGCAGAGAATACCTTGCTGGAAACCGCTTATCATTTCCTTCTGCTCCTCGTTGGGTTCGACACTCTTACTTATCGAAAGGACTACAATAGATCCCCTATACTTGTGGGTCATCAGCAGTCTCACCGACGCTTGTTTGAGCGGCTGGAGCAGGAAGAGCAGAGATTGAAGAAGCACGACGGCCGTTGGATGGCCATCCAACAGTCACTGCTTGTGTGTCAACCTTTTTTAGCAAAGCCTCAAATCTGTGGAAAACAGCATACAAACCATCTGCCATTATTTCTAATAATTTGCATCCCATTTGCTAATTATTAAGGTTTTTTTGGAGCCCATATTCTTTTTGTTAGCATTACAGCCCATATTGTGGCCACGGTTAAAAATTATACGAAATTTTGCATATCTCGGTGCGGTCTGAACTGTTTTTAATCCCGAAATTTCGACTCACATTCAAACTGATTTTAAAAATAAATGTATATCAATATAAAATCCAACAAATTCTCCACGCATAAAAATTAATGTAATTTAAAATCTCGAAATGAAACCGGTTTGACGTGTTTTAAAAATGTACAACCCATTTCTCATTACTGATGGGCCATTTTCTCGGCCAGCCGAATGAAAGCTCTCCTCGTCTTGAAAGATTTGCAGCCCAACAGGCCTGACAAAGCGACTTACTTAGCAAATCACAAAAAAACTGGGCTGTGGCCGTGGACCCAGCTGTCAGCCTCTCCACGTACAGTACTCTACCGATGGAATGTCGTTGACCATGTTGACCACGCCGTGCCGAGAGCACCAAGGCGGTGGACGACGGCGAGGCCTAGGAAGGGGACGACGCGGAGCCGGGGAAGACGCGGTAGTGGATGCCCACGCGGAGAGGAGTACGAGGGTTCACTGGTTCGGGTGCGGTGTGAGGCTGCCGTCGCCGTAGGGCCTGGCGAGCAGTGGGAGTAGTAGGGGCGATGAGGCCTCAACGGTAGCACAACCGGCCACTAGAGGCAGGAGCAGGCGGTCTCCTCGGTGCTGGTTTGGGCGGCTGGTGCAAGAAGAGCAGCGATTGAAGAAGCAGTAGGACCGTTCGATTCAAATCCAACGGTTACTGCTGCTAGAATCGTTTGTTGACTAAGTTGACAAGCCCTGCGTACGTGTCAACTTAGTAGGCCCACAGGCCAGCCTCCCAACTGGTGCGCCCCAGATGTCAGTGGGAGGAATCATTTCTTTTTGCGTAATAAGGAGGCAGTTGATTGCGTGCGGCCAGGCCAGCGGAGGGAGTAGGGTGGGCCGAGGAAGCCCGCGCGGCATCATAGCGGGCCACAAGAGGAGGGAGCAGGCAGTCCCGCCGGTGCTAGTTTAGGCGGCTGGAGCAGGAAGATCAGAGATTGAAGAAGCACGTCGGCCGTTGGATGGACATCCAATAGTCACTGCTGCTAGAATCGTGTGTTCACTCACAAAGCCTTGCGTAAACAAGCCAGCCTCGAAATCTGTGGCGTGTATAGCCCATTTGCTATTATTTTTATAATTTTTACTCATTTTCTAATTCATATGGAATTTATTGCAGCCCGTTTTCCATTTTTAGAATTTCTGGCCATTTTCTGGTCAGTACCAGGGTCAAAAAATTAACTAAATATGTGAGAAATTTTGAAAATTCGCAAATTTTTGCTGGGGAACGAAATATTCTTAATCCAAAAATTAATAGCCATACTAAAACAAATTTAAAATTAAATTAGTACTACGTCATGTTAAATCCAATGAAATACGTATAAGATATGGGTGAAGAACAAAAACAAAAAAAAGAAACTTATATCCCATTTGCTATATTTTTTTTGGAATTTTCAACCCCTTTTGATATTACTTTTAACAGACATTGACCATACTCTTAAGCCAGGCCAGAATGCATCCCTACTCGTCTTGAAAGATTTGCAGCCCAGTAATTCAGAGAAAACAAATAGGCCTAGCTTGGGTATTCTTCAAAAAGAAATACCGGGCTACCTATTTTTCCCAAAGAATTGGTGCATGAGCATTTAGCTTTATTTATTTACTTATTTATGTTTAGGGGACCATGAGCATGTACCTGGGCCGGATTCATGTGAGAGCCTCCCTTCCAGTTAATTATGGGCTTCTCTACTGGGCCTTCATCAGTGGGCTGCATGTTATCAACAAGTGGAAAATGTGTTCTGTTTAAAAAATAGTATGCGCTACGTACGGTATGGGGCACTAAAGGATCGAACCGTGCAACGACTTCCAAAACATTGTGTTTGTCGTTCTAACAACACATTTATTCAACCAACAGATGAAATATACTACTGATTGTATATTGAAAACAGCAGCAGCAGCAACCAGGGCTGGGGTGCAACAGAAGCAGTAAGTAGGCCAGAAGAGTGAAGACGCAGCTCTCTCTTCCAAACCAAACATCAGCCATCATTACAAAAGGGCTACCAAAAAAGAACAAGTGTATGCATCAAACTAAATAAAGATCCTACTACACCAAGTGTACGCATCTAACTAACTGGCTCAGTTAGACGTTACTATTTATTAAGCTGTGAAGATTGCCTGACGGCTTGAACCAGATGGGTGCCTGACGGGGGAAAATCCAGCCAGCAGGTCGAAGTCTGATACTTGCGACCCTCTCTCCTACTTTGGGCTGCAGAGCGTGGTGGCACATATCAGGGTATGGTGCATGCAGAGACGCATGGTACGCTGTGTACACACAATTTTGCCTGATGAACGAAACCGCGCTGCCACCATGATCCTTGCCGTCGGTTTTCTCCTGGTTAATCGGATAATTCAGTCCGACAAATAGAGAGCATGTACCAAGGCTACTTACCAGCCTCCAGTCAAAAATTCCTGAAGGCCCAGAGAAGCTGGGATCCTGCTCAAAGACCTTGCAGTGACTGTGATTGTATTCCATGAAACAACACGTCGGTACATGCGAACGATCATCAATCTTTTGCCATCGTCCGATCGAGCCAGGAACCACCTGCAACTGCCATGCCGCTTTTCTTTGAAAGGTTCTAGGATTAGGAAGGGTAGGGACACCAGACGGCCTACAACATCATATCAAGTTGGAGTCAAATAAAAAAGGGCTCTTGATTTAGTCAATCTTAAGAACAACATGTTATGAGCATGAATATTTTTTCAGCAAATGTTGACAGTAATATAAGCAAGCCATCATGATATCATAGGAAAGTAACATACTGCTGTAATAGCCGTTTGTAGCGATGACTGGAGTAGGCCAGCAATACGTCCAGCCATAGAAGGAGTCGACAGTGTAAATGAAGCCCTTGTATTCAATGGCATCAGAGAACCATGGAGGATGTATGATCCTGCGATGGACGTGCAGATTTATCCACTTACCGCAGTGACCTGTCAGATAGGCGAGACCGCGGTTGAAGAACGCAATTAGCCTGAAGTCTTTATAATTCGCAGATCTTGTGGGCACTTGGCAGATTATAACCTTGAGCAAATCAAACTTGGTATCATGTTGGCTACTGTAAGATTCCGAGTATTCTGGGCCGCAGTGCCAAAGCAGTGCAGTGTTAATAGAAGGAAGGGGGATCAATCGCCGGGTGTATACCTCCACGAGCATCCAGCTGCCACGACCATCGACGAGCACCATCCAAAACGTGTTCATGCCGACCCAGTACATACCGTTAATGTAGTTGAGGCTGACGAGGATCGGATCGCAGTCAAGGGGGTTGGTGCTTGCCACCCTACGACCGTTATGCTGCGTGACACGCTGTTTCTGAAGATCAGGCAGCATCAGCAAGCAAGGAGCTGGCTTAAAAAGCTCCGGCCTGAGGGCTTTGAGTAAACGGTACAGCCCCGACGAGCACGCGGTGAGCGGCATGGTACTGAGATTGTCCACACGCGAAACAATGAGCTTGATTACCTCTGTGGGGAGCGAATTCCAGCCACTCTTTCGGTGGATGCTACTCGGTTCTACCATTGTTAGTGCTTGGGTTTCGGACGAGGGGGGGAGGCGCCTTAGCGGGGATGGAAGATTGGACGAGATTATGTGCGGACAAAGATGGAGAAGCGAATATGTGCCGCGGGAAGTGGACAGGTGATGATGACTACAGCACGCTGCTTGACTTCTAAGACACATACCAGCAGCGTAGGGTCATGTCGATGCCAGACAACTTGCTTGAGTGATCACAGTACTGGTACTCCCTACAGTGCTATGCCCTAAGTTGCTTGAGTAGAGTAGTAGAGTAGGACTCTGCTTTACTACTAGCACCGGAGGAGTAGTATATTCTAATCTAAAACAGTTACAAACTTCAATGCCCGAGTGTGGAACGACTATGAACCGTGCTCAAAGACCGTGTCTACGCGGTGTTTGGACATGGGCGACAACCTCAACGCCAACGATGCTGCTCCCGTTGCACCATATGTGTTTCTGTCCTTCCTATTCGAAATCGTGGTAGAATTCATGATTTATTTTGTGCTTATTAGGATTAAATCTCATAGTAACTTGCTCATATATTCAACTGGCGCAACGTCCCCTACAGCCACTCCCGTTTCATGGACGGCCTGGTCGATGCCTCCAAGGATCCCTTCGTCCACTACTATGAGTGCCCGATGCCGTTTTGTGGCTCGCCGGCGGACATGGTGCATCACCTCACGGATGCGTGCAGCGGTCACTACTGGCCCTTGGCGGAGAACATCAAGTACGAGACGTGCTACCCGTTCACCATGCCGGAGTCGCTGGAGGATCACCGCCGCCTGCTAGTCTCGGAGGAGGACGACAACATCTTCCTCTTGATCATGGGCACCGGCGAGGCCCGCGCAGGCCGTCGCCCCGTCTCTGTAATGTGCGTCAGGGGCGACGCCGCTAACGCTGACACTGACACGAGGCCGATGTACGGGTGCGTGGTCAGTGTTACTACCCCTCTGGGTCGCATGGGCGGTGACACCGGCCTCATCGAACGGACTTGGACTCTGGGGAGCTGGGACTATCCCGCCAATGTGGACATGGAAAACCCATGGCATCCTTTACCCGCCGACGCGGTGCACGGGGACTCCAAGGAGGTTCACCTGGACATATGCATTATCAAGTTAAATGTTGATCATTAGTCTTCGCTCAATGTAATCCGCTGTCTAAGCATGTGGAGACTTCCATGCATGATCTTGCTCTATTGGAGTATCGCGCATGAATAAAAGTGTATCCGTTTATGGTTTAGTCGAGAATCTTCCATGTATGATTTTTTACTACAGTACTGGTGAAAGACTTACGATGAACCATTTCTTACATCTCCTCTGCCCGCTTGCAAGTCATCCTGATTTAATCCCTCCGTCTAGGTGTATAAGGGCATGGTTAATATTACTTAATAGTATAGCCAACTGTTGATTATAAGAAAGTGCCATGTCATCTGTAGACAACATGTATAACAATCGATACTCAAAAACTAATTCTTAAAGATCGTTTCTTGCAAAGCACAATAAGTGTTATTTCTTCACATGTTTTGGATGCAGGTTGAACAGTTGAACGCTTTTGTTTGCAAAAGATACCTTTTTATCTATTTCACCCGGATGTTTGTGAGCTCTAGAGATGAAATAATATCCGAAGAAACCTATCGATACCCGTTACACATGAGATGACCCCCACATCCTTTGTCAAAATAAACAACTCCCCGATCAATGCATTTCACTCTTCGGTGCAACGCACGGGCACCTTACTACTATAGATTAGTACAACCAAAAATTGAACTAACATTATATATAGTACGATAAATGCTGATGCATGTCACCTAAAATTATATCATTCAAAACTATGTTCAAATACGAATCCAACGATATAGTTTTTGTTGACATGCACTAACATTTTGTCAGTTAAATCTTCTGTCAAATTCAATGGGTGACTAATAAACCACGACCGATGTAGTACAAGTGTAGAGGGCGGCGCTGCACGAGAGTCTCACCTCTCACCCCGCTCGTGGCGCAGCAGTAAAGCCGTCATATCACAAAACCCAACCACTCCCAGTAATAAGTGGCCTGGTAAAATAAACGGACAAGCAACCATCACATCCCTCCGTCTTTTTTGCATTTCATCTCTCTGCATTTACTTTCTCCGGTTCATCTCACACACTCGATCCCTAGCTACTACTCCTAGGGCTAGTTCTTTTGGTGGCTTCCCCAGCTTCTCCCACAAGACTAGTCACAGTGGAGAGTAACAATAAGGCGCCTCACTCATTTATTTTGGCTTCTAAACTACTACTCCGTCCTGTTTATTCCTCACCATTGTAATTTGTGCTAAATTTTGACCAAAGATTTAACTAGTTTATTCCTCACCATTGTAATCCCTCCGTCTAGGTGTGTAAGTCATCTTACGAAAACCAAATAATCCCAAAACACTTAAGCGTGGTGCATTAACTTCTACCTCATTTCTTGTTTCTTGACATATCAACCAATAAGAGATAAAGAGTGCGCATGCTTTTAATGACTTGAGATATCAAACACGACATGCAGTGGTTAGTTCATTGCATGCAATACTATTAATTAGCAAATAAACATTAACGTTTCTCATTTTCTCCTCCTCCTTGGTCACGGTGCACAGCCTAAGATGACTTACTCACCTAGATGGATGGAGTAGTGCATGTGACATGCACTAACATTTCATTAGTTAAATTTATGATCAAAATTTGACACAGATTACAATGGGGACCAATAAACCAGGACGGAGGTAGTAGTTATGGGATTACTAATCTAGAAGCCTAAAAGAACTAGCCCCTGGTACTCCTACTAGTAGTAGTACTCAAGTTGGAATTCCAATTGCACGACACAACTTGTTAGGCAAAAAATTCGATACAGGGTGTAGGAAGCGGTTTGGGAATTTGCATGCCTTTCCAACCAGTGAGATACTCCGTACAAAGTACGACAGAGAAATAACCACAGAGAAGGAAGCGGAACCCCGACGCGTCCTCCTCAACTAGTGGCGGCGAGGAATGGAATGGCGACGCGTCGCGTCATGGCGAGGAGCGGAACACTGACGCGTCCTCCTTGACTAGTGGCGGCGAGGAACGGAACGGCGACGCGTCGTGTAGCGGCGAGGAGCGGAACATCGACGCGTCCTCCTCGACTAGTGGCAGCGAGGAACGGAACGGTGACGCGTGACCGTCCGAGCGGTGCAGCGAGGGGCTCCTAGGGCTTGGGAGGGGCGATGCCATGGTGGTCGACATGAGAGGGAGGGGGAGGAGATAGCGATGAACGTGAACGTGAGGGGGAGGAGATAGCGATGTCGTGGGAGGCGCAGTATTTATAGCGAGCAATGGCACACCTACGTAAGATATGGACTGAGCTGCACTGACTTAACTGCAGGTCCAGTTGCATCACTGACATGTGGGCCAGACCCCTGTTGGGCCCATATGTCAGTGACCCAATGCACCTGTAGTTAAGTAACAGCTACGTGGGCATATTTGTTGGAGTAAATTACGAGGGAGCGAAGGGGTGGAAATATTGCCGGTCACAACGGATTGGACGAGCGTGGGGGGAGGAGAGTCATGCATGCAGATTTTTTCACACGGGCTTCCTGCAGGTATGGGGAACGGTGCAGAATAAGTCATCTTGCATGCCAGGCTAGGTATAGTCTCAAGTCATTAAAAACATACACGCCCCACACATGTTGATATTTCAAGGTGCACTAAATTATTGCATGCGATGATTAAGTCTGGCCATAATGGTGTCTTAGCTGGCATCATGCACACAGGAATAGCAAACATGCTAATGTGGCAAAGAATTAAAGAAGAGAGGGGGGTTAGAGTAACTAGTGTTCATGCATGCATTGGTAAACACATTTTTTGTGAAGAATGACAACACTAGTTGAGTACTTCTGCAGACTTCAAAAACTATTCCACCGCCTCTACTATCTTGCTAAGAGTAGGTGAAAATTTTGAATCGAGCCCTTTAAACTAGAAGGGAGGTAGTGGTACTCTAATAGCTAACCTTGTTGTGATGACAAGATAGGACATGGCACGCACCTGGACGGAGGAACTAGTCTGCATTGTGCATTTAAGTTTTGTCTGAAGTCAATGTACCTCTACTTTCACCAGACTTATAGAAAAATGTGTCAACATTCACAATGTCAAATCAATATTTTTACACTCATTATAAAATGTAGTTCTTATACTCATTATAATCAGTATTGTAGATATTGATATTTTTAGTATAAATTTGGTCGTGGGATTTCATTGATGCCTGTCAAAGCGTGGAGGAAGCGGAGCTTAGGGCTTGAATTGCCGGTCTCTACATAGGTATTTCTCTTCATAATCCTGTAATTTTAGAGACTGATTGCGCTTTTGTGGTAGTGTCTCTTGTATCGGGGGACTATGACAGGTCTGCTATGCGTGACCTGAAGATGAAAGCGTTGAGCATCTCGAAGTTGATCAACAATCTTCAATTGTCAAAGATTAGCCGTTCGGCCAATAAGGTGGCACACTTAATCACTAAGTATAGCTTTGACAATAGATTAGATGGTATTCTTGTAAATAACGTACCGCCCTGTGTGGCGAATATTGTATCGAATGAGTGTACTAGTGTGGCTGGTTAATTAATATAAGGTGGTGTTCAAAAAAAGTATAAATTTGGTCAAACACTTTGCAAACGGTTGATGGGAGTAAAAAGGACCAGAGGGAGTATCATGCATGCGGAGTAGGCAAAAAAATTTGCTTGTCTAAAAAAAGGCAAAAACAATTGCTCATTTATAGCCGGTCGAAGTCTCAAAGGGTGCGACCGCGCGAGGGAGGCGAAGGTTGTGGGAGGCGCGACGTTTGACGGAATTAAGTGAAGTTACATCCACGCGCCGGCATGGCGTGCGAACTGGCAGAAGCTATACCGTCAGGCCTACGATATGGGTCTAGTAGACATGACATCTAGTGGGTCCCGCATAGTTCTCGAGAACTCTTTGGGGGCTTGCAGCCGTTTATCCACCGGGCAAGCCAGCAACCCCACGCCGTTCACACGCCCTACTCGTCCCCGTCTTCTACCTTACAACAGTTCGCTCCTAGTCGTCCCGTCCTTTCACATTAGTTCGCTCCCAGTTTTTTTTGCGGGGTACAACAGTTCAACTTCTCCTAACCCTCCTCCAAAATCCATGGCCTCCCAAATCTCCATGGTCGCCGCTGAGTACCAGGTTAGAGCCATCATCAGCGATGAGTTCATCGTCATCTACACACGTGGATCTGAGACAGTGAAAGCATGGCTTGCTCACTTCCTATGCATGTTCGATAGTTCAACGGATGAGTGGGTCGTTCGGCAAGATGTTGAGTACACCACAGTCCTGGGACGAGATAAGGATCTAAAGGACAAAGAGAGGAAGAAGCCCGTCGTGATCCAGGTTTGTGAACATAACGTTTGCTTGGTCTACCACATATGCCATGCCGACGTTGAGTGCCAGGATTTTAAGAACTTCCTCAAGGACAAAAGAGTGAAATTCGTTACTGTAGGCTTTAAGAACGATAGGGATGTCCTGCGTCGGATAGGTCTCATTGTAGGTCAGCCCTTCGATCTCCAGAAGGCAAGCCTAGTGTCCTCCTCTCAACCTTCAATGCTGACCCTGACAGCAGCCATGATTGATCCTTCGTACGCTAAACTGAAGAAACCTCATCACGAGTTTCATCATGCATGGGAGTCGAAGACATTAGATGAAGATCACATCCTGTATGCAGCAATGTATGCCTACTTTGTTTAAATATCTACAAGGGTTGGATGAAGAAGCATAGCCCAGTGTACGGTTCAAGCAAAGAAGCGTCGGCGAAGAGGAAGAGGGACGAGGATGAAGTCGAGGACGTGGACTCGGACTCCGAGTAGGTGGCAGTGCCGTCGCTCATGGTGGTTCTACTGCAGTGTCAAGCGGACTAGTTGCTTAGTTTATTTTCAAGGGTGTGTTGTGCCGAGGCCCCAACAGAACTATGTGTATGTTCTTTCTCATTATTTGAACTCTTTAGTACGTACAGTAGTACTAGTACTATGTCTTACTACTGTTCTTCTTGCAGTTGGTACTACTGCTCGTATCTTCGTGTTCCTACTGTACTTAATACGTTCGTACTAGTAGTATAATTTGGGTCAGTCGATTTGTGAAAGAAGTTCGATGGAGCGAAGGAAGAAGACAACAGAAGAGGTGGAAGAAGACCTTCTAGCCATCCATGTTGCATCAAACGGCTCACATGAGTCGACTGACCCAAATTGCTCCATCAGATTGCAGGATCCACGTGGCATTCAAAGTATCGAAGGTAGATTCCGCGTCCGCACCCGGTTTGCGGGCTCGACGCGTGCGCGACCGGCTTTTGCCGCGACAGCCACCATGCGTGCCTCCTCCGTGCGGGCGGAGACGTAAATGACATGCTAGTTCCTCCTCGCCGGTGTGCTGGAGCACGCGCTCGTCCTCCTCTTCGTACGCTGCGTGCATAGACGCTGCTCCACCAGCTGCTCGCGTGCTTGGCACCGCGGCGGCATCGCGAGGAGGGACTGCAGACGACGTGAACAGGCGAGCCTTCGGCTTCATGGCACAGGGATGGCAACGACACGGCGGTGATGGGCGAGAAATTGTTGGCCGGAGCAGGCGGGCGCGGGCATGCGCAACGGCGGTGGCATATTGATGAGTGCGCGTGTGGGAGCTTACTTTAGTTTTTTATATAAGGTTGGTCAAACTTAAAAGAAAACCATACTAGTACACGTAAACATTAGACTTAGGCAGCGCTTTTATTAATTAGTACCACAGCCACGATACGGAATCCTGTGCAAGCGCGTGAACCGCGGCCGCGCGGTCGATCAAACGGTGAGTCACTGTGTCGCGCTCGAAGGACATCCACCGAACCTTTTTGTGTGTGTGAAAACAATCCTCAAATATTACTCAACTTTTTTTCCTGTGAAAGTTCTTGACGCTGCAATATTTCCATATATTTGAATTTAGCTCCAGTTCATGTTTATTTGGATTTGGACGTTTTAGGTGCGCCCTAGTTCTTTTTAATACTGATTTTGTGTGTGTGACTGAGAGAGAACGTGTGTATGTGTCCATATGTGTGTTGTGGCGGAAGGGCAATGTGGAGACGGTGTGCGTGTGATACAGACATAGAGAGGTGTGAATGTGCAAATGATCATGCATGAGTGAGACATAGACAGATGCCGATACGTTGTGTATACATGAGAGAACGGTCTTCTAGTTTACTTGTGTGTGTGTGAGAGAGAGAGAGATATAGAGAGAGGAGCATCCGTAACACAACAACCATCTCTCTCGATTCGTCCGTCCCTCGCATGGTCACATGCAACACATGCATCAACGCGCACATTTTGACACCCTCACCCGTCCCCTGCCCACCTCAAGGCCCGCACAATCTCTTCGTGAATACCCATTTCTCTCCTTAGGTTTGTTTTCTCTCAACATTTGACACACACACACATAGAGAGAGAGAGACACACACACACACAGCACAACACACACGCACTCCCCCGAGCACACAATTCATCCCCATCCAAGGTTATACTGCGACTACTCTCGCTTGTGCTTCTTTGCACCCCAACATGCACAACACCTCAATCTTCAAAGAGGGCTTCGAGCAGATCGAAGACGGCGACCACACCACGCTAGAGAATGCGGGGTCATTTGGAAGCAGGGTGATGTGACGACGGCTGAGTGACTCCTCCCCCCACCCTCTCTCTCTCTTGCACAAAATTACCAATCCCTCTCTCCCCCGCACAAAATTGTCAATCCCTCAACCCACAAGATCCTTCCCCTCTCGTCCATGTTTTTCCAGCTCTCTCATCAAACATGTTGTCTCTTCTCCTTCCACGTATACAGAATCCAGATGCACACGCATCTCATGTATATTACATGTATCCATCTTTCTCACATACCTAACTTCTTCCTCTCTTTCTCTCTCTCTCTCTCTCTCTCTCTCTCTCTGTCTCGTTAGGTTTGTATCCTGCTCTCTCGTCCACATACATACAATCTTTCCCGCCCTGTCTGCTCCATCTTCAAAAGCTCTCTCTGCACGTTTCATTCACACATTGGGATATGTCAAAATGTTGCTTCTATAATGGCTGATGTAGAGTTATGGTTGTTTTTGTTGCATCCTACAAAGTAATAACTATGACATGCATTTAGATTCTCATTTGACTGGGATTATGTGAGTTTGAGCATGTTGTGAAGTACTATAGACCTTGTATACATCTTGGGATTCGACAATGATTGTAACTATTGAATTGTATAGACCATTACATTCGAAGTCAATAGCCTAATATATTTATTTCACAATTTCAACAAATGATTAGTTCACTACAAACTAAGAAAACAAATGTGTACTCCCTTCGTTTTTATTTAAGTCCGCATATTAGCATTGGTCAAAGTCAAGTTTTGTAAACTCTCAGAAAGCTTATAACAAAAAATATTAACATATACAATAACGAATAAATACCATTAAATTCATTATTGAATGTACTTTCACATCATACATATTTGTTATGGTAAATGTTTATATTTTTCTATAAACTTGGTCAAACTTTAGGAAGTTTGACTTCGGTCAAACCTAATATGCAGAGTTTACTACTACTACTCGCTAGTTGCTTAGCCGAATCACTCAACACGCCACACAGGGAGTCCAGTGTCACAAAATTTTGAGGTCGGCGGGAAAATCTCCTGCGACCCTGATTCGAGCAGTGGGAAGATACCATCATAGTCTTCGGAACAGGCCTACGGATGATGCTTGGTAGGGGGCTGTTTTCATAACTTCAGGTTCACCCTACCCAGCCAACCCCATCCCGGCACCCAGAGTAGTACACCTGAATACTCCCCATTTTCTATCCCCACCGCAAAATAGACTTCTCCACGGCACCGCAACCTTCGTGCTCCTCCCCTTTACATCGGCGCACTCGTCCACCGCAGCGCATCTGCATCATCGATGACCTCGTAGGCCGCACTGGAGCCGGTCCACCGTCGTCGTCATACACGGAGCCTCTTCCCCGGCATCGTCTTCCACGGTCTCGGATCTGCTTCCCGGAAGCCGACGCCAAGCGTAGAAGTACCACCATCCTGGACAATGAACTGACTCCCGTTGCTGACCATGACTCACAGAGGTCGCCGCGACCATCTTTCTCCTCCTCGATTGGTAATGTGTGTATTGAATCACTTAACAGTACATGTGCAGTTCCAATTTTGTTCATACCTACCCTTCAAATTTCCTGGGTGCTATTGTTCCCGTAAAAGTAATTGGTTATAGCCTCCATTGTCCAATAGAATATCAGCTTGTAATTGTGCGTCGCTCCTGTATCGCGCTGTGCTTGGGTAGGTTTTTCATCTGCAACTAGTAGTGTGGCAAATGATGGAAAGGTTTTTAGAACTAGCAAGATGCCCATGCGTTGCACGCATCAAGATGCATTTGTATGAGTAGTTTATCTTCTGGGAGAAAAGGATGAACGAGGGAAGGCCTTATTTGCAAATCTGGAGAGGGGTATGGGTATCTTTTTGCAAAATTCCCATTTGTTTCCTTCCTATCTGTCAGATTTATATAAATCAGACGGCCTATATTGCAAGAAAAAAAACTATAGAGAAAAAAAGTAGACAGTAAAGGAAGTAGAGATAAATATTAAATATAAAATAAATATAACAGTAGAGAAGAGAGTAGAGATAGCATGTTGAGATTTTTTAAAGCGCCGCGCGTTGTGATTCTATTGGAGATGCTCTAACATGGCAGACGAGTGCTTTAATGTTGCCCACAAGATGCGCGAGTATTACTAGTAGTATATTTTTCTTGCCATGTTGAGATTTTAAAACCACGAGTGCGAACATGCAGAGGAGCAATGAAGACCAAACACGGGATATTCGGGACATCTTCAAGGAGCGTGCCAAGTTAAAGAGGAGCTGCACTGAACCTATAAAACGAGCATTGGTAAGTAACACCCTTTCAATTACTTTCATGTAGCCTCGTGTTCTTCGAAGTGTATATGTTGTAGTTTCTGTTTCTCTTAAGCGTGGTGTTCTTCAATGTGTAATAAGAAGAGTCTTAATCGTCCTAATGCTTTCGTTTTTAGCTTGATGTAGGAAGTGGGTGTTCTCACCTTATAGTCTGTTTTCATTTTTTTCCTTTTGAATTCACTTCTCCGAGTTCTGTTTATCTTGCTTCTACTAAATGGATCTAGGTTGCTCTGAGTATTGATCTAAAAAAGAAGTAACTTCATGTCAGGATGCCGTTCCTGCGAGGAGGGAAGTATGGTCAACCTCGAGATCATGTTTCCAAAATGAGGCTGGATTACACACAAGGTGCCAGTTCCCTAATGATGCTGGATTAGACACAAGGTGCAAATTCCCAGATGATGCTGGATTACACACAAGCTAGGTGGAGT
Organism: Triticum urartu; assembly: GCF_003073215.2. NCBI lineage: Eukaryota > Viridiplantae > Streptophyta > Magnoliopsida > Poales > Poaceae > Triticum > Triticum urartu. The sequence goes on along the minus strand of NC_053023.1, from coordinate 298,208,863 downwards.
CGTCAGCTGTTCGTGTCCTCATGGCATTAGTAAAGGCTGAAAGAAAGCATGCAGCAGCCCTTGAGAATGTAGCTGAGTTCCCGAAGAAGCGAAAAGAGCAATAAGATGCTCTCTTCACCCAAGCCAAAGAAGAGATGGAAGAAGCGAAAAATAAGCTAGCAGAGGCAGAGCAGGCTAGGCGTCTCCTGCTATCTAAAACTGTTGTCAATACAAAATTTCCTTCATAATAGCTAGGTTCAAATGTTTATCCAGTCAGCATGCCTGTTGTGATGTCCGTGCATCTACTGATGTGGCACAAAATGTTTTTTTGGTCATGTAATAACAACAATTACATTCCAAACAATAACAGACGAAGCATTGGACATGGTATAGTTCACGCGCAGCCTGACATTCCAAGTTCAACTTCCACATCAAACTCATGTTCACAGATATCTGCACATTCATACATAATGTCCACAACCATGATTCAATCCAAAGCCAAAAAAATGTGAGGAGAGTTATAAATAAATAAAATCCTCTACTAGTTCCTGCTACCAGTGCAAGCACAACAAGTCAAGACCATGCGTAAATTAATTATATTTTAGTCATTTTTTGTGTTCTAAAATGCCTGCCGGCTCGCGGAAGGACGTGTTGCCGGGACATGCGCGGATTCAATGAAGGCAGCGGGGCAGTCTTAAGCTGGTTGCACGCGGCGGGGAGGCGTGCTCAGCCGGGCCTGCAGCGAGTGTGGCCCTCTTGGCCGGCGCGCCGGTTCAATGCCTGCGCTATGAGAGGTCGCGTCCGTGTCAGAGCAATCACTCCCTCTAGTCCTTTTTTTTTTGGGTATAACAAAATCTCGTTTTCCATTCACATTTTACAAGTAAAATTCGTGGACAAACTTTGACCCAAAGTACGATGGGGACTAGTAAACCAGAATGGAGGTAGTAGTTTTTTTTAATCAAAAAGGGTTTCCCCTTCCGATTTTCATTACTAAAAACCAGCATCTAAATCTAAACCATAGTATTTGCCCTAGAACTACCAAGTTCAACATCTCGCAACATAAACCCATACAACCTCCATCGCAAAAAAAAAACCATACAACCATACGCCAAGGAGGTACGTAGTACTATGAATTCCATTTTCGCTCCATACCAATCGTTCTAAAAACTACTTACTACTTATAACACACCATTGAAAATCGGAACTCTTAACCCCGCTAAAAAACGATATTTTAAACGTGGCTACTCGATCTGTGGCAATTGGCGAGCCACCGCACTCCAAGTCGTTCACCTGTGGTCCCGACCATCAACTCCTACGGATCAAATTATCATGCGAGCTGACTATTCCTACAAAGGTGCTCCACCACGTACCCGGTACCCGCGAATGCAGCAATCATGCACCTAGGGTTTTAGGGTTTATTTGTTAACGTCGCCTTTACGTAACACTCATGTGTGAGAGACAGCGAGAGGCCGACTGCGTGCGTGCGCCTCTTCTCTTCGTATATGTACTCCACCGTTTGTCTAGTGTCCAAAAAATTATAATAACTACTAGCAATGTGCCAATGCGTTGCCACACGATCAAAGTAGATTAATACATATTCACCGATTTGATAGAAAAAGGGTCTAGTTTTGAAATACGTATATAACTAAAAATATGTTATGTTTCACTCAAAATATATTCCTTTGGCGGTTTTGATGAGATAAGGGAGGAATGTTATTGGTTTCAAGATTCGAGAAGTGGTATGTGTCTAATTTCTACTCTTACTAGCAAGATGCCCGTGCGTTGCACGGAACATCAAGATCTTGTGGGAGAAAAGGATGAACGAGGGAAGGCCTTATCTGCAAATGTGGTGAAGAGTGCGGGTAAATTGCCATATTTTCCTTCCTATCCGCCAGATATAAATCGTACGACCTACATTGCAGGATGGCAGGCCCACCATCATCACCAACTCTATTTTTTGTCCCTACTATTATAAAAAGCATTATCGACGATGATCGTTTGCCTGCCATCCTGCAATATAGGCCGTCCGATCTATATCTGACGGATAGGAAGGAAACTATGGCAATTTTGCAAAAAGATACCCACACCCCTCTCCACATTTGCAAATAAGGCCTTCCCTCATTCATCCTTTTCCCCCACAAGATAAACTACTCATACAAACGCATCTTGATGTTCCGTGCAACACATGGGCATCTTGCTAGTTGTTGCAAAAATCCCATGTGTGTGTGTGAGAGGGAGAGTGGAGGAGAACGGAGTGCATGTGTGACAAAGACACAAGGAGTGTGTGTGCGATAGGTATCAGCTTAAAATGAGGCGATAGTGTGTGTGTGCATGATCGAGAGGGCGTGTCTCAAGAAGGGAAGAAAAATCTACATAGATACAAGGAGCGGGAGAGAGACATGTATGCGATGGTGGAAGCACGAGTGTGCGGGTGTATAAACCTATCTAGAGGCTAGCTAGTCGATAAATGTTTGTGAGAGAAATACGAGTCAGGGTGCGAAAGCGAGAGTTTTGTGTGTGTGTGAGAGAGACGGTAGTCGGGAAGGGGAGTGGAAGCAGGAGTTGTGTGTGTGTGTGTGTGTCTGTGAGAGAGAGAGAGGAGACGGTAGTCGGGGTTGTCTGATCGGTAAACCAATGAATAATGTCAGTCTGGGATGGAGACGAAAAGGAGACCGCAACAAATGTTGTGTCTATAGGAGAGAGAGAGAGAGTAATTTTAGTGGCATGAGTCATATGTAGATACATATAGGGTGTGTGAGAGAATCCCATAGAGAGAAAGACAAAGTGAAAGACGAGTGGAGACTGTGTCTGTGGCGGTGAAAAAGAAAGCTTAGGTATCGAGTGATACCAGAGAACAGTAGAGATGTGAGAGATAATGAAAATCGTGTAATGTATAATGATAGGGAGAGTGTGACACTTCTCAAGGGAGACGTAGAGAGACCATGTTTGCGAGGATAGGAGAAACATGAAGTGAGCGTGCAGGTGAGCTAGAGAAAAGAGAGTGATAGCTACCTGAAGGAGCATGCATGCAAGAGAGATGGGCATGAAAGGAGTGAATAAAAAAGGGATTCAAATATTTGAATTCGAGATGATGATACATGTAATCCACACTCGAACCAAAATTGATCTATCAAACATGCATACTCATATGAATTCACGCACATCTATGTTATTTAATATGTAGATATTACTGATCCATACATTTTAGTAGAACATAATTTGGTTAATTTTTTTCGAATTCAACCTTAAGATTACGAGATCGTTGTATTTGTAAATCATATTATACATATAAAGGAGCATAATTCTTTGTTGTGCTTTTGAAAGTATATATATAAAAAAATGATGTATATAGAATGTAATTCCAATTGAAAATGGATCCCGCCCGAAAAAATAGAATACAAACGGGATTCGAATTGAGTTGGCATGGTAAACGTGCACTCTGCAAAATTTGAACGAAGCTGGGAAAGTCGCAGTAACTGGCCGAAACCAAAATCTGCGAGATGGAAATCACTACTGCCTATCCCTGCCATGCAAAGCCTATTTGCTGGATTTCTATAGGTTTCGATAGGGGTAGGTTTGTAATTTCACCCAAACGTGACGTAACCGCCTCTCACCCGGATTCATACACGGTGGGCGCCAAAACACAGTGTGTCCTCGGCCGAAATCGACTCCCTCCCCGATTCATATTCATACACGGTGGGCGCCAAAAACAAACTCTCGTCGGCAAATATTCGGTGTATGCGAGATTACCGTCCTATCCCCAACCGACTAATGTTGATGTGATGTAGTAGAAACTTGAAACGGGGGCTAAGTTTGTAAATTTCCTCGCATTTGAGACAAGCGCGCCCTGAATACATGGTTCCCCCTTCCTCTCTACCTCCCTTTTCCCCATTCGTACTCCGTGGGCGCCAAAACACCCTCTCCACCCCACCCTCCTCCGTCCGCCGCCGTCCGCCACCCCATCCACTGCCGTCCTCCTCCACCATGCCGGAGCTGATACCCCGACGCTGCCGTCCATTACAAGAGATCGACCTCTCTCATCCACGGCTTCAGACCGGGATCCTTGCATCCCGTCCTCTCAGTTCATCCCCGCCATCATCCACCTTGCCGGCGCCGCTCTTACGACTGTCTCGTCCATCGCGCCCCGCCGCCACCGTCTACCCTCCTAGATCTGCTTCCACGCCGCCGACAGCCATCGCTACTGCAGCACCGTCAAATTCTGAGCAGATGCGTACATGGCGCCGCACCAGAGGCGGTACTCTTTCGTATATGCTCAACTTATTTATCGCAGCAAGAAAATAGATCGCCACTGCTTTACTCTGATTTCTTGTCTTGGTTGCGAAGTTGCCTTTGTCCGGTTTGCTCCTTCAGATCCGCCATGGCACGCTCAACACTATACTCCCAATGCTTATGGTTTTCCCCTTTTATATTCCACACTAGTTAAATCATAGTAGACTAAATTTCAAAATTGGCCGAACGAAGAAAACTCGACGCGGGTGGGGGTTGGGGCGGGGGTGGGGGGTGGGGGTGGCGGAGGAACACAGGCGGTGGGGGCAGGTGGTCTGGCCGACGGCCCGTGCGGTGTTCTATATGGGAAGAATCAGAGACGAGGAAGAAGAAGGGTTAGGAGACGTAGGATCTTCATCCAACCGCCTGAAATGGTCGAGAGGCAGCTGGGAGTTGCATTCTTAATGCGCTCTGGTTCATCATGTGTGGGCACTGCGCAACCAACATTTTATTATCCAAAATCTGCTTGCTCTTCTTTACCATGTTCCTCTTCCGTTCTTCTTTAATATATACTCTCTCCGTTCCTAAATACAAGTCTTTGTATAGATTCCACAATGGACTACATATGGAGCAAAATGAGTGAATCTACACTCTAAAATGTATCTGGATACATCTGTATGTGATCCATAGTGGAAATCTCTACCAAGACTTATATTTTGGAATGGATGGAGTATGATAGTAGTACAGTATGTTCCTTGTACTAAAGATGAGCAGGGACATTTGCAGTGTAGAGGTCTATATGGTCGGTTGTGATGGACACTTTGAGCCTCTTTGATTCGTAGGATCTTGTAAACATAGGAATAGGATTTGTAGTGGCCTGCCCACTTGAATCCTATAAGAATAGCAAGGAAATGCGGGGAGCTGTGTCGCCTTTGAGAGTTACATTGATATTAACAGTACCGCACCTTCACTTGAAGAGAGCTGGTATCCGAAGCATTTCTAGCCATACCGGCAATACTAGCACATATATTCCAGCAAGTTCCACTTTGCTGATTTTACTCTGATGCTTAAGGTTTTCCCGTTATATCTACACTATGATCTGTGTAGCTGCTTTGTGTTGCACTAGCAGCAGTCCACTCTTGAAGATAAACACTGCAATGACTTACAAAATTGGCACCAAGGCATTGAGTGCCATTCTGGATGCAATGAAACTCATACGCTTCCCACCTGTTGATTCTTGTTCAGAATATGATCCTAATGACTATTCTAACCTCGTGGAGTCAAAGGTAGATGGCCTGTCCTGTTCACCCATCAAGGTAGAGCAGGCGTATGAGCGACTTCCGGTGAGGTTGCGAATTTCGTTCTCCGTCAACATGGTTTCCGGCGGTGGTTTGGTTTTGGCCGCGAGATCCGTCTCAACGCGCTCGTCTTCATCGCTGACGACTCCGCCTGGCTCCAAGAAGCCCCCCTCGACGTCGAGGACCTCCCCATCCGCGAGGCAGCGCACTTCTGCGTGAGTGCATGCGGCGTCCTTCTATGATAGCCGTCGACTCAGTATCGGTCGGCTCCCGTGGTGTCTTCGCTCCCCGCTGTCCGCCGTCGCAAGTGATCGGGTCATTCACGGCTCTAGCGGTGGGTGAAGCATGCGGTAGCTCGACAGTCGACCACCCCTCAAGTCGCGGCAATCGAGCCCGACGAATCCCTCTACGAATTGTTTGATCTGCCGGCTGGTCACTCGGATGCACTTTCCGAGTGCGAGAGCAACGATCCTGTGACTGAAGTACTCATGGTCAACTCCCAGCGCAGTCCGCCCGGATTTCGTCACGGCGGCAGCGACGGCGACGCTTCCTGTGATCATGACAAATACTATCCCCAAGCCCTCACTACGGAGCAGAGGAAAGAGCTGCATCGCCGCAATGTCCAGGCGCTCCAGACCCCCATCGTTGGGGAGACCTCCGAGGCTCGGGCCTTGGAGGCTGCACGCTTAGCCACCTTGGCCGAGCGTACGCGTCTAGAGAATCTCCAGCAAGCACTTGATGAATGCGCCCGTCAGCAGATTCCAGGTTCCAGTCAACGGCCACGACGGTTGTTTCTGACCAAAGAATGTCAGGTATACCGAACACCGATCCAAAATGTTACAGCAGCACGCATAGCAGAGTCAATCCAGCCATCCTGTTCAGAAGCTGGTAGAGGTTTGCAGCAGATCCGAGCATTGCTCCGGGCATCAGTGAAAGTGCGTTAAGTCGACTAGAGGGGGGGTGAATAGGCGATTTTTATGAATTCTTCACTAAGGAATTTCAGGGTGAGGAAATTTCTAAGAGAAGAACTACTTGTAGCGAATAAGTACTCAGATGCAAACATAACAGACCATAAGCATGGTCATCATGATGAAATGAAAACAAGCACAGAGCACAGAAAGCGTAAACACATGATAAACAGAATGAAGACAAATAGACTGAAGAAATTGAACTGAGGAAATTGAGAAAATCTTCAGTCAAAGTCTTCAAACAGATATGAATAAGCACACACCATAGTAGTGAGGAAATGGAAGAGTTGAGGAGAAAGAACCAGTTAGCTCGGTGAAGACAATGATTTGGTAGACCAGTTCCAACTGCCGTGACAGTTGTACGTCTGGTTAGGGCGGCTAGCTATTCAAACCTGAGGACACACAGTCCCGGACACCCAGTCCTGAACACACAGTCCAGGACACTTAGTCCTCACCGTATTCCTCTTGAGCTAAGGTCACACAGACCTCGCCCAATCACTCGTGGTAAGTCTTCAGGTGACTTCCAAACCTTCACAAACTCGGTCACTCGGTGATCCACAATTTCCTCTTGGATGCTATAGACCATGACTCCTAACCATCTGGAAGATGCACAGTCTTCAAAGGTAACAAGCGTCGGATCCATGCAGGATCAATCTCTTCAGTGATGCTCAATCACTTTGGGTTTGTACTTTGTAGGTGTTTGGGTTTTCCTCACTTGATGATTTTCGCTCAAAGTCCTTGGAGGATGGGATGCTCTCAAATGACAAGTGTCAGTTTCTCTCGGAGCAGCCAACCAGCTAGTGGTTGTAGGGGGCTATTTATAGCCTAGGGAGCAGCCCAACATGATAAGACATAAATTCCATTCAATGATATGACTGTTAGGTGGGAAGATATTTTAGTTCAGCTGGCGCGTAGCACAGCAACGGTCGGAAATTTGACTATCAAATTCCTCAGGGCTATCATGTTCCTCACTAGTAGGCAATCCGCACTGGCGAATTCCTAATTCCTCAGTCAGAACTAATTCCTCAGAGACCAGAAGAACTTTGTCCGTGTCACTGAAGAAATTGACTGAACTGCATGAGATTTCGAATGGCTTCACTCGAAGGGATTGGTAGGTGTAGGATTTTGAGTTGAGCACCACTTGGAAACTTTTCCTTACTATTTCCTTGACCCCCTTTAACAGTACGGTGTTTCCTATGACTCAAGAAAGAGAAAAAAGAAACTACGAAAAAAGTCTTAACGCTTCATGTTCCTCGAATGAATACCAAGTCTTCACGGTCACACCAATTTCTTCACTTTCAAAGTCTTCAGAAAGTCTTCAGAAATCCAAAGTCTTCAATCGAAGAACTTCAATTTTAGGGGTCGACTTTCTCTATAAATATCAAACTCCTCATAGACTTATAGACCTGTGTACACTCACAAAGGCATCAGTCCCTTAACCTATAAGTCTTCAATACACCAAAATCACTAATGGGCACTAGATGCACTTACAATCTCCCCCTTTTTGGTGATTGATGACAATATAGGTTAAGTTTTCAATGGGGATAAACATATGATGTGTAAATACTGATATTGAGGAATTTGATTGCAAGATATAGAAGAACTCTCCTTGAAGATGTGCATAGTGAGGAATTTGCTTTTGAAGCAATGCACACTTGAAGAGTAGAATCATGGAGATCTCCCCCTATATCTTGTAATTCATACACGCATTTAACATATAATATGAAGAATTTGAAATGCATGATGAAATATGGTGACTGATGTAATTCAGCATGCGTGCATTGACATATATGAGGAATAAGCATGCAGAAGGACACAACAAAAGTATCAGACCACCATCGGGTTTTAAGTTTACAACTCAATCTAGCAAAGTCTTCAAAAGAACGAGAGTTCTAACTTAGCAAAAAAAACGCCCATATAAGTAGACCCGCTTGAAGACTAACTCAAATTTCTCCCCCTTTGTCATCGAATGACCAAAAGGGTCAAAAAAATGAGGACTAACGCCCCTAAAGAATATCATCACTGAGTTGATGAAGGAGTGCCAGCGTTGTTGGGGTCAGTTGTTGAGGTAGGGTCTGCCACAGAGTCATCCAAATCTTCATGCTCATCAGTCGCGCATGATGAAGAATATGAGCTGGCTACCAAGGAAGGAACTTTGGTTTTCTTGAATTTCCTCGCTGGTGGCTGAGACCAGTCAAAGTCATGCTTGATACCCATTTGCTTCAGATCTTCTTCACCATACAGATGTGATAGAACAACCTAGGTGCGACCGAAGACTTCATGGAGGTAGTAATGGTTTTTCTTCACTGCATTGTGTGTAGCAGTCATGTTGTGAAGAATAGAGCCAAACTGACGCTTAACCCATTTGTGGTTGCGATCGACCTTCTGGTGAAGACTGAGGAGAAGCTCACGATCAATCATCACCCTTGGAGCTGAGCCTTGAGGATTTTGCTTCGAAGCATTTGCGGCAGAGTCATGAGTGACAGAGTCATCATTGGTGGAGTAGGATGCAGCTTTGCGAAACTAACCATCCAATGGGCGAATGCCTTCATCAATAATAGCAGTAGCCTTGCCCTTTTCATCAGCTGAGGAAAATGTCCGCTTGAGGACTTCTATTGGGGGCAAGTAACTGACGTGATACTGAAAATCAGCCTTGTAGTTGAGTGAAGACCTTTATCTGAGGAATCTTATAATCCAAGGAGCATAAGGCTTCAACTCAAATGGAGAGAGTGCAACATTTGCCAGAGTCCTCATGAAGAAATCATGGTAGTTCACAGGAATGCCATGTATGATATTGAATAGCAGATTCTTCATGATGCCAACGACTTCTTCATCATTCGAATCATGGCCTTTTATTGGACTCAATGTCTTCGAGAGAATGCGATAGACAGTTCTAGGCACATACAACAATTCCTTCACGAGGAATTTGGTCCTTGGGGCTTGACCGGGCTTCAGCGGCTTCATCAACACTTGCATATAGTGGTCAGTAAGTTCAGGTTCATGATAGATACAACGTGCACCTTCAAGGGGAGGACTGACAGGCAGGGCATGAAGCAATTCAGAGGCCGGTGCTTTGAAGTGAGTATTCTCTGTCATCCATTCCAATACCCAAGAGTTCACATCAGAAGCATCTCCTGTGATGTACAGCGTTGCATAGAACTGAAGAATTAGCTCTTCATTCCAATCAACAACATCAGTGCAAAAGTTGATCAGTCCTGCGTCATGAAGAACACTGAGGACTAGCGTGAAGCAAGGCAGTGATTCCATGTCCACGTGAGGAATATGCTCATGGTCGAAGACTTTGTCTTTGTTGAAAAGCAGCGAAGAATAGAAGTTGGCTTGGCTGGCAGTCTAGAAACACTTCATTCTAAGACGAGCAGAGTCATATGGGTTGTAATCCGTGAAGAATACTTGCTCGTGGAAGAAGTCATCAGCCTTAAATTTTTGCTTCTTTGAGAAAGGATCCTTTGGCTTGGGCCGAGGAGTATCAGTTAATTGCATCACAACCTCAGGAATCGCGATCTCAGGATCCATAGGCTGAGGAATTTTAGTGCCTTCTTCAGTGGCAGCCTGGGTCTTCGATTCTTCATCAACTTGAACATCAGCACTAGTGGCTGGAATCTCGTCATGAATAGATGGAGTGGGGTGAGTTTCTTCAGAACCCATTTGAACTTTAGTTTGCACTGGGGACTGAGGAATTTGTTGCCGAGGAGTGAACAAAGGAGAATTGGGGTGCTGACTTTCCCAAAAGTCATCGTTCATCACAGGCATTGTGCACCCAATGTCCACATCCTCATCTTCATCACTCATTTCTTCAATGCCGGCCTCGTCAGCAGTGAACTGAGGCGTGGGCAATGAGACAATTGGGGTTGAAGGGATTGCATCCACTTCAATTTCTTCATCCAACTGCTCTGAAGAAGCAGCAGAAGGAATATCTTCATCGGATCCGCTTGGGATCACATATTCTTCATCAAAAGGAACGAGTTCCTTTTATGGCATGCTTGAGACTGGAACAACATCAATCAGATTCTCAAAAGAGCTGGTCAATTTCTTCATCTTCTCAGAGTTGAAGATTCTGATGAAGTTGATGCTTTCCTTTTCTTCACAGCTGCACGCTCCGCAGCCTTGGTCTTCTTCGCTTCTGAGGTAGAAGGAAGAATATGACTTGGTGTAGGTGCAGGAGGAGCAGAGGAAATTGGTTCAGTTTCTTTAGGAACAACTGATGCAGTTGCCCTGGCATGATCAGTTTCTTCAAGCACAACGGTTGAAGCTTCAGCTGTCCTGATAGTTTCTTCAGGCGCAACACTTGTGGTTGCCCTGGCAGTTTCATCAGCGGATGGAATGCAGCCATCAGCCCTGGTACTAGCAGATTCATCAGCAGCCTGATTTTCATCAGCGGTGCTGACATGTTCTTCTGTAGGCTAAGCAGATACCTCAGCTTGAGGAATTTCTTGTTGCATTGGGGCTGCAACATTGGTAGTGAACTTCTCAATTATCTTCACAAATCTGACCTTGGCTCCAAGTCAGTCAGCATAGTAGTGATCAAATTCATCTCTCAGATTCTTGATCTTGGATTGTAGAGCTATAAATTCTTCAGGTGAAAGCTTCAAGAAGTTTTGCTTTAGAAAACGCTCTTTCTTGTACTGCGCTTTCTTCACCTTCCTCCCCTGTTCATATTTCCATTTCTCTTCGTCAATGAAGGCAGTCAATACATGACTTTAACCAGGAGTGAGTTTCATCTCAGGAAGAGGTGTGTTGGGGTCTTGTGCCACAAGTCGATGAAGTCGAGGATCAACTTTGGGTCCAGCATCAATGGCACATTAGTGCCTTTGGCTCTAGCGGCCCTGTGCTGCCTACCTCTGATGATTTCAGCGAGTTCTTCATCATCAGCTTCGTCGTCATCGGACGGTACTTGGAAGGCGACCTGCTTCTTGTGAGGACTTGGTCGAGAACCTCATCCAGCAGTGGCCTTTGTCTTCAGCAAGGTGGGGCTAGTTGAAGAATGCGGAGGAGCAGAAGAACTTGCAGAGGCTCCTGAGGCAATAGAGATGCCTGTTGTCCTTTTGCACGAGGCGAGATGCGCAGGTGCTGAGGATTTGGACGGAGGAGCTGAGGATTTTGGAGGAGCTGGTGCAGCATGAGGAATTGGCCCTGAGGGCTTTGCTGAACTTGGCCGTGAGGGCATAGAAGTTGAAGCACTGGCTTGTGAGCAGGCTTCTTGGGCATAACCTTTTTAGGCTTGCTAGAAGAGGCCTCAACAGTGGCAGTAGTAGAATCTTCATTAAATTTCTTCACTGCTTCTTTTGCCGTTTTGGCCATCTTAGCTTGACGCTTGGACCATTCCTTGGGAAATTCCTCACCTCTTCTGATGCTAGAGGGTTCAGCAACTTGGCCAGGTGCCAATGGAGGTCTTGGGCATGGAGGGTGTACAGCGAATTTCTTCATGTACTTGGGTGTAATGTAGCGATATTCCCTCCATTACCGTGCCCATCTCCTCTCTATCTTCTGTATGCACACCTTGCGCTGATTTTTGGTCTCCTTGCCATGTTTGGCCTCATCTGGAGTGCAATATTCACCATAGACATCCTCAGGGATTTCAATTGAACTATTAAGTTCTCAGAAGAGGTATGCAACTTTTCTTCGAGGAACGCTGCAAATGAGTTAAGTTGATGAGAACCTAGAGATTCAGCAGCGGACATGTGTACTTGTGAACAGAGTATAGGTGCGAAGAATTTGGAGAGGTCATATGCGTTCTCAGAAGTTTTTGCAAAAAGAACAAGTTTGAGGAATTTGACCAGATGAGTCTTGAGGAATTTCACTAAGCGTTCTTTGACTTAGGTTCCAGAGTTGTACAAATTTTAAAATCCACACAATTGAGGAACCTTGATGAAAAATGTTTCTTAGGGAAACAGATCAATAACAGATGATATGTGAGGTGTTTAGTGTGTGAAGATTTGAAGAATAAACACCTTTCGAAGATTTTGTAGAAAACATCAGAATCACCAAGGGTAGTAAAAGTAACTTTTAATTACCCTTAACGAAGAACACGACGAACTATGAAGAGTTGATTTAGAAGCTCGTCAGTTTGGATCTTCCACGCCCTAACTTGGCAGAGGAAGACAGCTACGGCGGCGGCAGAGTGAAGAAATCCGCAGCCGGCGCGAGTACGACGGTGACGAGGTCGAGGCAGTGAAGCTCTTCCTCACCAGCGACGATGGAAGTAGTGACGACACTAGGGTTTGAGATCTCAAGCGAGGGAGTGAGGTCGAGCGGATTAAAAAACGAAGTGAGGAAGGGAGGGGGTATTTATAGCCGAAGTGAAAAACTGCTCGCCCGAGGAAATTGGACTAACGTGCCCCTGAACCTTCTCATTCGCGTGACATGTGTCACCCACATATTGAGAAGTGACGATCGTGCGCGATCGTGGGTGAATAGGATAATATATCGTGGAAAGTGGAACGGTTTGAGCGGCAAAAGCCAAAAATTTAGATAAGATAAGTTTAAAGTTTCATTTGCAAATTTTTCAGCTGACAAGGACACAGTGAAGATTTTGAACGAGTTTCAAATAGAACACACATGAGGAATTTGTGAATAGACTGGGTTGAGTTTAGCATAGAGGGGGAAGGGCCCAATCACATTCACTTAGCAGAAAGAGCAACTTGAAGAAATAGCAATAAGTGAATGCTGTAGAGGACATAAACTCATATATATTGTTGGGGAACGTAGTAATTTCAAAAAAATTTCCTACGCACACGCAAGATCATGGTGATGCATAGCAACGAGAGGAGGAGAGTGTGATCTACGTACCCTTGTAGATCGACAACGGAAGTGTTGACTTTGGTTGATGTAGTCGTACATCTCCACGGCCCGACCGATCAAGCACCGAAACTATGGCACCTCCGAGTTTTAGCACACGTTCAGCTCGATGACGATCCCCGGACTCCGATCCAGCAAAGTGTCGGGGAAGAGTTCTGTCAGCACGACGGTGTGGTGACGATCTTGATGTACTATCGTCGCAGGGCTTCGCCTAAGCAGCGCTACAATGTTATTGAGGATTATGGTGGAAGGGGGCACCGCACACGGCTAAGAATATGATCACGTGGATCAACTTGTGTGTCTAGGGGTGCCCCTTGCCTCCGTATATAAAGGATCCAAGGGGGGGGGGTGCGGCCGGCCCTAGTAGGAGGCGCGCAGGAGGAGTCCTACTCCTACCGGGAGTAGGACTCCCCTCCCTTTCCTTGTCCAAGTAGGAGAGGGGGAAGTAGAGAAGGAAAAGGGGGGGCTCCGCCCCTCCCTCCTTGTCCAATTCGGACTAGGGGGAGAGGGGGCGCGCGGCCTGCCCTGGCAGCCCCTCCTCTTCTCCACTTTAGGCCCATGAGGCCCATTAACCCCCCGGGGGGTTCCGGTAACCCCCCGGTGCTCCGGTTTTATCCGAAACTTGCCCGGAACATTTCCGGTGTCCGAATATAGCCGTCCAATATATCAATCTTTATGTCTCGACCATTTCGAGACTCCTCGTCATGTCCGTGATCACATCCGGGACTCCGAACTAACTTCGGTACATCAAAACTCATAAACTCATAATATAACTGTCATCGAAACCTTAAGCGTGCGGACCCTATGGGTTCGAGAACAATGTAGACATGACCGAGACACGTCTCTGGTCAATAACCAATAGCGGAACCTGGATGCTCATATTGGCTCCTACATATTCTACGAAGATCTTTATCGGTCAGACCGCATAACAACATACGTTGTTCCCTTTGTCATAGGTATGTTACTTGCCCGAGATTCGATCGTCGGTATCTCAATACCTAGTTCAATCTCGTTACCGGCAAGTCTCTTTACTCGTTTCGTAATACATCATCTTGCAACTAACTCATTAGTTGTAATGCTTGCAAGGCTTATGTGATGTGCATTACCGAGAGGGCCCAGAGATACCTCTCCGACATTCGGAGTGACAAATCCTAATCTCGAAATACGCCAACCCAACATGTACTTTTGGAGACACCTGTAGAGCACCTTTAAAATCACCCATTTACGTTGTGATGTTTGGTAGCACACAAAGTGTTCCTCCGGCAAACGGGAGTTGCATAATCTCATAGTCATAGGAACATGTATAAGTCATGAAGAAAGCAATAGCAACATACTAAACGATCGGGTGCTAAGCTAATGGAATGGGTCATGTCAATCAGATCATTCACCTAATGATGTGATCCCGTTAATCAAATAACAACTCTTTGTCCATGGTTAGGAAACATAACCATCTTTGATTAACGAGCTAGTCAAGTAGAGGCATACTAGTGACACTCTGTTTGTCTATGTATTCACACATGTATTATGTTTCCGGTTAATACAATTCTAGCATGAATAATAAACATTTATCATGATATAAGGAAATAAATAATAACTTTATTATTGCCTCTAGGGCATATTTCCTTCAGTCTCCCACTTGCACTAGAGTCAATAATCTAGATTACACAGTAATGATTCTAACACCCATGGAGCCTTGGTGCTGATCATGTTTTGCTCGTGGAAGAGGCTTAGTCAACGGGTCTGCAACATTCAGATCCGTATGTATCTTGCAAATCTCTATGTCTCTGACCTGGACTAGATCCCGGATGGAATTGAAGCGTCTCTTGATGTGCTTGGTTCTCTTGTGAAATCTGGATTCCTTTGCCAAGGCAATTGCACCAGTATTGTCACAAAAGATTTCCATTGGACCCGATGCACTAGGTATGACACCTAGATCGGATATGAACTCCTTCATCCAGACTCCTTCATTTGCTGCTTCCGAAGTAGCTATGTACTCCGCTTCACATGTAGATCCCGCTACAACGCTTTGTTTAGAACTGCGCCAACTGACAGCTCCACCGTTTAATGTAAACACGTATCCGGTTTGCGATTTAGAATCGTCCGGATCAGTGTCAAAGCTTGCATCAACGTAACCTTTTATGATGAGCTCTTTGTCACCTCCATATATGAGAAACATATCCTTAGTCCTTTTCAGGTATTTCAGGATGTTCTTGACCGCTGTCCAGTGATCCACTCCTGGATCACTTTGGTACCTCCCTGCTAGACTTATAGCAAGGCACACATCAGGTCTGGTACACAGCATTGCATACATGATAGAGCCTATGGATGAAGCATAGGGAACATCTTTCATTTTTTCTCTATCTTCTGCAGTGGTCGGGCATTGAGTCTTACTCAACTTCACACCTTGTAACACAGGCAAGAACCCTTTCTTTTCTTGATCCATTTTGAACTTCTTCAAAACTTTGTCAAGGTATGTGCTTTGTGAAAGTCCAATTAAGCGTCTTGATCTATCTCTACAGATCTTAATGCCTAATATGTAAGCAGCTTCACCGAGGTCTTTCATTGAAAAACTCTTATTCAAGTATCCCTTTATGCTATCCAGAAATTCTATATCATTTCCAATTAGTAATATGTCATCCACATATAATATCAGAAATGCTACAGAGCTCCCACTCACTTTCTTGTAAATACAGGCTTCTCCAAAAGTCTTTATAAAACCAAATGCTTTGATCACACTATCAAAGCGTTTATTCCAACTCCGAGAGGCTTGCACCAGTCCATAAATGGATCGCTGGAGCTTGCACACTTTGTTAGCTCCCTTTGGATCGAAAAAACCTTCTGGTTGCATCATATACAATTCTTCTTCCAGAAATCCATTCAGGAATGCAGTTTTGACATCCATCTACCAAATTTCATAATCATAAATGCAGCAATTGCTAACATGATTGGGACAGACTTAAGCATCGCTACGGGTGAGAAGGTCTCATCGTAGTCAATCCCTTGAACTTGCCGAAAACCTTTTGCGACAAGTCGAGCTTTGTAAACAGTAATATTACCGTCAGCGTCAGTCTTCTTCTTGAAGATCCATTTATTCTCAATTGCTTGCCAATCATCGGGCAAGTCAACCAAAGTCCATACTTTGTTCTCATACATGGATCCCATCTCAGATTTCATGGCTTCAAGCCATTTTGTGGAATCTGGGCTCACCATCGCTTCTTCATAGTTCATAGGTTCATCATTATCTAGTAGCATGACTTCCATAACAGGATTACTGTACCACTCTGGCGTGGATCTCACTCTGGTTGATCTACGAGGTTCAGTAGTATCTTGTTCTGAAGTTTCATGATCATCATCATTAGCTTCCTCACTAACTGGTGTAGGTGTCACAGAAACAGGTTTCTGTGATGTACTACTTTCCAATAACGGAGTAGGTACAGTTACCTCGTCAAGTTCTACTTTCCTCCCACTCACTTCTTTTGAGAGAAACTCCTTCTCCAGAAAGTTTCCGAATTTAGCAACAAAAGTCTTGCCTTCGGATCTGTGATAGAAGGTGTATCCAATAGTCTCCTTTGGATATCCTATGAAGACACATTTCCCCGATTTGGGTTCGAGCTTATCAGGTTGAAGCTTTTTCACATAAGCATCGCAGCCCCAAACTTTCAGAAACGACAACTTTGGTTTCTTGCCAAACCATAGTTCATAAGGCGTCGTCTCAACGGATTTTGATGGTGCCCTATTTAACGTGCATGCAGCCGTCTCCAAAGCAT
The DNA here is from genome assembly GCF_003073215.2 of Triticum urartu. Taxonomy (NCBI): domain Eukaryota; kingdom Viridiplantae; phylum Streptophyta; class Magnoliopsida; order Poales; family Poaceae; genus Triticum; species Triticum urartu. The sequence goes on along the minus strand of NC_053023.1, from coordinate 298,191,808 downwards.
AACCCCAAAACGATAGTGGTAAATCAGTAAGAGACATCATAGATCGCACCATATCTAGTAAAGTACGATTACGACGTTCGGACACACCATTACGCTGTGGTGTTCCGGGTGGCGTGAGTTGCGAAACTATTCCGCATTGTTTCAAATGTACACCAAACTCGTAACTCAAATATTCTCCTCCACGATCAGATCGTAGAAACTTTATTTTCTTGTTACGATGATTTTCAACTTTACTCTGAAATTCTTTGAACTTTTCAAACGTTTCAGACTTATGTTTCATTAAGTAGATATACCCATATCTGCTTAAGTCATCTGTGAAGGTGAGAAAATAACAATATCCGCCACGAGCCTCAATATTCATCGGACCACATACATCTGTATGTATGATTTCCAACAAATCTGTTGCTCTCTCCATAGTACCGGAGAACGGTGTTTTAGTCATCTAGCCCATGAGGCACGGTTCGCAAGTACCAAGTGATTCATAATCAAGTGGTTCCAAAAGTCCATCAGTATGGAGTTTCTTCATGCGCTTTACACCGATATGACCTAAACGGCAGTGCCACAAATAAGTTGCACTATCATTATCAACTCTGTATCTTTTGGCTTCAACACTATGAATATGTGTGTCACTACTATCGAGATTCAATAAAAATAGACCGCTCTTTAAGGGTGCATGACCATAAAAGATATTACTCATATAAATAGAACAACCATTATTCTCAGATTTAAATGAATAACCGTCTCGCATCAAACAAGATCCGGATATAATGTTCATGCTTAACGCTGGCACCAAATAACAATTATTTAGGTCTAATATTAATCCCGAAGGTAGATGTAGAGGTAGCGTGCCGACTGCGATCACATCGACTTTGGAACCGTTTCCCACGCGCATCGTCACCTCGTCCTTAGCCAATCTTCGCTTAATCCGTAGTCCCTGTTTCGAGTTGCAAATATTAGCAACAGAACCAGTATCAAATACCCAGGTGCTAATGCGAGCATTAGTAAGGTACACATCAATAACATGTATATCACATATACCTTTGTTCACCTTGCCATCCTTCTTATCAGCCAAATACTTGGGGCAGTTCCGCTTCCAGTGACCAGTCTGCTTGCAGTAGAAGCACTCAGTTTCAGGCTTAGGTCCAGGTTTGGGTTTCTTCTCTTGAGTAGCAACTTGCTTGCTGTTCTTTTTGAAGTTCCCCTTCTTCTCCCCTTTGCCCTTTTTCTTGAAACTAGCGGTCTTGTTGACCATCAACACTTGATGCTCTTTCTTGATTTCTACCTCCGCAGCTTTCAGCATTGCGAAGAGCTCGGGAATAGTCTTATTCATCCCTTGCATATTATAGTTCATCATGAAGCTCTTGTAGCTTGGTGGCAGTGATTGGAGAATTCTGTCAATGACGCAATCATCTGGAAGATTAACTCCCAATTGAATCAAGTGATTATTATACCCAGACATTTTGAGTATATGCTCACTGACAGAACTGTTCTCCTCCATCTTGCAGCTATAGAACTTATTGGAGACTTCATATCTCTCAATCCGGGCATTTGCTTGAAATATTAACTTCAACTCCTGGAACATCTCATATGCTCCATGACGTTCAAAACGTCGTTGAAGTCCCGATTCTAAGCCGTAAAGCATGGCACACTGAACTATCGAGTAGTCATCAGCTTTGCTCTACCAGACGTTCATAACATCTGGTGTTGCTCCAGCAGCAGGCCTGGCACCCAGCGGTGCTTCCAGGACGTAATTCTTCTATGCAGCAATGAGGATAATCCTCAAGTTACGGACCCAGTCCGTGTAATTGCTACCATCATCTTTCAACTTTGCTTTCTCAAGGAACGCATTAAAATTCAACGGAACAACAACACTAGCCATCTATCTACAATCAAGCATAAACAAGCAAGATACTATCAGGTACTAAGTTTCATGATAAATTTAGGTTCAATTAATTTACTTAAATAACTCCCACTTAGATAGACATCCCTCTAATCCTCTAAGTGATTACGTGATCCAAATCAACTAAACCATGTCCGATCATCACGTGACATGGAGTAGTTTCATTGGTGAACATCACTATGTTGATCATATCTACTATATGATTCACGCTCGACCTTTCGGTCTCTGTGTTCCGAGGCCATATCTGTATATGCTTGGCTCGTCAAGTATAACCTGAGTATTCCGCGTGTGCAACTGTTTTGCACCCGTTGTATTTGAACGTAGAGCCTATCACACCCGATCATCACGTGGTGTCTCAACACGAAGAACTTTCGCAACGGTGCATACTCATGGAGAACACTTCTTGATAATTAGTGAGAGATCATCTTATAATGCTACCGTCAATCAAAGCAAGATAAGATGCATAAAAGATAAACATCACATGCAATCAATATAAGTGATATGATATGGCCATCATCATCTTGTGCTTGTGATCTCCATCTTCGAAGCACCATCGTGATCACCATCGTCACCGGCGCGACACCTTGATCTCCATCGTAGCATCATTGTCGTCTCGCCAATCTTATGCTTCCACGACTATCGCTACCGCTTAGTGATAAAGTAAAGCATTACAGCATGATTGCATTGCATACAATAAAGCGACAACCATATGGCTCCTGCCAGTTGCCGATAACTCAGTTACAAAACATAATCATCTCATACAATAAAATTTAGCATCATGTCTTGACCATATCACATCACAACATGCCCTGCAAAAACAAGTTAGACGTCCTCTACTTTGTTTGTTGCAAGTTTTACGTGGTTGCTACGGGCTTAAGCAAGAACCAATCTTACCTACGCATCAAAACCACAACGATAGTTTGTCAAGCTGGTGCTGTTTTAACCTTCGCAAGGACCGGGCGTAGCCACACTCGGTTCAACTAAAGTTGGAGAAACTGTCACCCGCAAGCCACCTATGTGCAAAGCACATCGGGAGAACCGGTCTCGCGTAAGCGTACGCGTAATGTCGGTCCGGGCCGCTTCGTCCAACAATACCGCCGAACCAAAGTATGACATGCTGGTAAGCAGTATGACTTATATCGCCCACAACTCACTTGTGTTCTACTCGTGCATATAACATCAACATATAAAACCTAGGCTCGGATGCCACTGTTGGGGAACATAGTAATTTCAAAAATTTTCCTACGCACACGCAAGATCATGGTGATGCATAGCAACGAGAGGAGGAGACTGTGATCTACGTACCCTTGTAGATCGACAACGAAAGCGTTGACTTTGGTTGATGTAGTCGTACATCTCCACGGCCCGACCGATCAAGCACCGAAACTACGGCACCTCTGAGTTTTAGCACACGTTCAGCTCGATGACGATCCCCAGACTCCGATCCAGCAAAGTGTCGGGGAAGAGTTCTGTCAGCACGACGGCGTGGTGACGATCTCGATGTACTATCGTCGCAGGGCTTCGCCTAAGCAGCGCTACAATGTTATCGAGGATTATGGTGGAAGGGGGCACCGCACACGGCTAAGAATATGATCACGTGGATCAACTTGTGTGTCTAGGGGTGCCCCTTGCCTCTGTATATAAAGGATCCAAGGGGGGGGGTGCGGCCGGCCCTAGTAGGAGGCGCGCAGGAGGAGTCCTACTCCTACCGGGAGTAGGACTCCCCTCCCTTTCCTTGTCCAAGTAGGAGAGGGGGAAGTAGAGAAGGAAAAGGGGGGGCTCCGCCCCTCCTTCCTTGTCCAATTCGGACTAGGGGGAGAGGGGGCGCGCGGCCTGCCATGGCAGCCCCTCCTCTTCTCCACTTTAGGCCCATGAGGCCCATTAACCCCCCGGGGGGTTCCGGTAACCCCCCGGTGCTCCGGTTTTATCCGAAACTTGCCCGGAACATTTCCGGTGTCCGAATATAGCCGTCGAATATATCAATCTTTATGTCTCGACCATTTCGAGACTCCTCGTCATGTCCGTGATCACATCCGGGACTCCAAACTAACTTCGGTACATCAAAACTCATAAACTCATAATATAACTGTCATCGAAACCTTAAGCGTGCGGACCCTACGGGTTCGAGAACAATGTAGACATGACCGAGACACGTCTCCGGTCAATAACCAATAGCGGAACCTGGATGCTCATATTGGCTCCTACATATTCTACGAAGATCTTTATTGGTCAGACCGCATAACAACATACGTTGTTCCCTTTGTCATCGGTATGTTACTTGCCCGAGATTCGATCATCGGTATCTCAATACCTAGTTCAATCTCGTTACCGGCAAGTCTCTTTATTCGTTTCGTAATACATCATCTTGCAACTAACTCATTAGTTGTAATGCTTGCAAGGCTTATGTGATGTGCATTACCGAGAGGGCCCAGAGATACCTCTCCGACATTCGGAGTGACAAATCCTAATCTCGAAATACGCCAACCCAACATGTACTTTTGGAGACACCTGCAGAGCACCTTTATAATCACCCATTTACGTTGTGATGTTTGGTAGCACACAAAGTGTTCCTCCGGCAAACGGGAGTTGCATAATCTCATAGTCATAGGAACATGTATAAGTCATGAAGAAAGCAATAGCAACATACTAAACGATCGGGTGCTAAGCTAATGGAATGGGTCATGTCAATCAAATCATTCACCTAATGATGTGATCCCATTAATCAAATAACAACTCTTTGTCCATGGTTAGGAAACATAACCATCTTTGATTAACGAGCTAGTCAAGTAGAGGCATACTAGTGACACTCTGTTTGTCTATGTATTCACACATGTATTATGTTTCCGGTTAATACAATTCTAGCATGAATAATAAACATTTATCATGATATAAGGAAATAAATAATAACTTTATTATAGCCTCTAGGGCATATTTCCTTCATATATATCTATTGCCAATGAACAACAACAACAAAAAGAGTGAAGACATTGCAAAGTTGAAGAAAATGAGAAACTGAGGAATTTCAAAAATGAGGAAAAACTCAAATTGAAGATTTTCAACTTTTGGTGGTGGCATGACCCACCGTATAAGAATGATGATTTCAGACACCGCGTACAATGTCGTAGGGTTTTGAAAATCAAATTCTTCGTTAATTTCTTCACACTTAGAGTGTTAGTCTTCATTGATTGAAGAAAAATGTTTCTTCGCGTGTTGCACATGTAAGTCATCAATTTTGCATAAGTGTTAGGATGTGTGTCCTTTTCAAAGGACATTCGAAGATTCTAGGATATTTAGCTCACACCTCAACTTGCTAAATCTCTTCTCATCCAAGGGCTTTGTGAAGATACCGGCTAGTTGTTCTTCAGTCTTCACATGCTCAATAGAGATGTCGCCCTTTAGCACATGATCACGAAGAAAATGATGACGAATCTGAATGTGCTTTGTCTTCGAGTGCTGAACAGGGTTATGAGCAATCTTGATGGCACTCTCATTGTCACAGTAGAGAGGCATTCTTCATGTTGACACCGTAGTCCTTGAGGGTTTGTTTCATTCACAACAATTGAGCACAACAAGAACCAGCAGCAATGTACTCAACTTCAGCAGTAGACAGTGATACACAGTTCTGTTTCTTCGAGGACCAACAGACCAAGGATCGTCCGAGGAAATGGCATGTGCCTGATGTTGACTTGTGGTCCACACGATCACTAGCATAGTCAGAGTTTGAATATCCAATGAGATCAAAAGCCGAGCTCTTGGGATACCATAATCCAAGTGTTAGTGTGTGAGCTAGATATCGAAGAATATGCTTCACAGCCTTATGGTGTGATTCCTTCGGTGTAGCTTGAAATCGGGCACACATGCGAACACTAAGCATAATATCTGGCCTAGATGCACAAAAATACAATAAAGAACCAATCATGGAGTAGTATACCTTTTGATCAAAGTCAATACCATTTTCATCAGTGCATAGATGGCCATTTGTGGGCATAGGGATTTTGACTCCTTTGCAATCTTGCATGACGAATTTCCTCAATACATCCTTGAGGTATTTCTCCTGAGATATGAATATGCCATTGCGCTGTTGACGAATCGGAAGACCTAAGAAGAATTTCAATTCTCCCATCATAGACATTTGATATTCTTCACTCATCATATAGGCAAATTCATCACTATAATGTTGGTCAGTACAGCCGAAAATGATATCATCAACATATATTTGGCACACAAACAATTCACCATCATAAGATTTAGTGAAAAGAGTTGGGTCAAGTGAACCGGGTTTGAAGCCTTTCTTCATGAGGAATTCCTTCAAAGCATCATACCACACCCGAGGGGCCTGCTTGAGGCCATAGAGGGCCTTATTGAGTCTGAATACTTTCTAAGGATGCTTTGGATCTTCAAAACCTGGGGGTTGAGAAACATATACTTCTTCCTCAAGCTTACCATTGAGATATGCACATTTCACATCCATTTGATATAAGATGATATCATGATGGTTAGTATAAGCAAGTAATATGCGAATAGCCTCAAGTCTAGCAACAGGTGCAAAAGTTTCATCGAAATCAATTCCTTCAACCTGTGTGTAGCCTTGAGCTACAAGTCATGCCTTATTTCTCACCACAAGGCCATTTTCATCTTGCTTTTTGCGGTAGATCCACTTTGTGCCAATGATATCGTGCTTGCGAGGATCTGGACGTTTGACCAGTTCCCAGACGTTGTTGAGCTCGAATTGATGTAACTCCTCTTGCATAGCTTGAATCCACTCAGGCTCCAGAAATGCTTCATCTACTTTAGTGGGCTCTGTGATAGAGACGAAAGCAAAGTGCCCACAAAAGTTAGACAAATGTGAAGCTCTTGAGCGTGTGAGAGGACCTAGAATGTTGATGCCGCTGATGATTTTCTCAATTTGCACTTCATTTGCAATGCAAGGATGAGCTGGTTGTCGTTGAGGAAGTTGATCAGCATTTTCTTCAGCACCATTTTCCTGTGGTGCATCAGCATGACGTTCTTCATGTTCTGGAATGACTTCTTCAGCAGATTCTTCGGTAGGAATGACATCCTTAGTAGCCTTGAACTTGATGGATTCCTGAGGTGATTTTTCATCTAGCACAGGAGGTAGGTGCTCTCTTTGGGAGCCATTAGTCTCATCGAACTGCACATCTACAGTTTCAACAACCTTGTGGTGATAGGTGTTGAAGACTCTGTAGGTGTGCGAGTCCTTACCATAACCAAGCATAAAACCTTCATGTGCTTTCTTTTCAAATTTAGAACTGTGATGAGGATCTCTAATCTAGCATTTAGCATCGAAGACTTTGAAATAACTCACATTGGGTTTCTTGTCAGTGAGGAGTTCATATATAGTCTTCTTGTAGAATTTATGAAGATATACCCTGTTGATGATGTGGCATGCAGTATCAATTGCCTCAGGCTAGAAGCGAGGAGGCGTCTTGTACTCATCAAGCATAGTGCAGGCCATCTCAACAAGAGTCCTGTTCTTGCGCTCCATGACGCCATTTTGCTGAGGAGTATAAGGAGCAGATAACTCATGAGTAATACCAAGTTCATCAAGATAGTCATCGAGACCGGTGTTCTTGAACTCAGTTCCATTGTCACTTCTGATGTGCTTGATCTTCACACCAAAGTCGGTTGAAGCCCTTGAGGAAAATCATTTGAAGACTTCCTGCATTCAGTTTTTTAAGTGATGATATGCACCCATGTATATCGAGAATAATCATCAACAATGACAAAGCCATATAAAGATGGAGCATTAGTAAATGTGGCATAGTGAGTAGGGCCAAAGAGATCCATGTGAAGCAATTCAAATGGACGAGTGGTAGTCATGATGGTCTTTGAGGGATGCTTGGCCTTGGTCATCTTTCCGGCTTCACAAGTTCCACACAAATGGTCCTTGAGGAATTTGACACCCTCGATGCCAATGACATGCTTCTTCTTCGCGAGCGTGTGCAAGTTCCTCATCCCAGCATGACCAAGTCGTCGATCCCATAGCCAGCCTTCTGAAGCTTTTGCAAGTAGACATGTAGCAGGTTGTGGTCCTATAGAGAAATCAACAATATACAAATATCCTCTCCTAAAGCCTTCGAAGACTTTGGAATTGTCAGCTTCCATGATCACAACACAACGATACTTGCCAAAGAAAACAACCATATCAAGATCACAAAGCATTGAGACAGACATGAGATTGAACCCTAAGGACTCGACAAGCATGACTTTGTCCATGTGTCGATCTTTTGAGATTGCAAGCTTACCTAGACCCAATAACTTGCTTTTGCCTTTGTCAGCGTAGGTGATATGCTTTAGATGTGAGGGAGATAAAGAAGAGTCCATCAATAAGATCCTATCACCATTCATGTGATTTGTACATCCACTATCGAGGACCCACTCAGTGGCTTTGGGTTGATCATCCTGCAGATGAATCAGTGCAGCTTACAAACTCATATACTTCATCAGTGAAGAATATGACATCAAAATCATCAGATCAATTCCATCAAGCAAGAGAACAGGTAGAGTAGTATGGGGACGTGAGAAATGAAAATTCATTTCTTCATGATTAGCTTGCGTCCTTTCAAGCATATTCAGGTCTCTAGCAAATTCTTCAGACGCTTAAGTTCGTCTTGAGACCTGACCCTGCATAAGAGATTAGTTCTTTTTATTCACCACCCACATCTGAAGGGGTGGCAAAGAGTTCATCATTCTGCGAGCTCCATAAGAGAAAGGTGGCATAGATGCCAATCCACTTCGTTTCACATAAGAGGGGTTAGGTAAGCATAAGAGTAAGAAGAGAAATTCTTCGAGGATTTATGAACATAATGATTTGAAGAATAATGCGCATATCCATAATCCTTAAATCTTCCCTGCGAAACAGAAGGGTTAGCAAGATGATTTTCATATGAGGACTTTGATCCTTTTGAGGAATTTGATCCACATGAGGAATTTGGTCCGTATGAGGACTTGGATCCATATGAAGAGTTTGATCTGCAGTTCCTATTCTTCACAGGTGGTGTCATGATGACATTCACCTGAAGACTTTTAAGGCACCTTTTGGGAACCCAGATTTTCTTCATAGGGGAACCGTTCCTGCACTTAGTGCCAACATATCTAGCAAATACTTCACCATCCTGATTTTTGAACAATTTGTAATTGGAGTCAAATGATTCATCAGAAGAATATGAAGATTCACATGTAAAGTCAGATAAAGTAGATGGATCCACTGAAGGTCCCTTTGCAGCAACCCATGAGGTTTTGGGATACTGCTCAGGTTTCTAGTAGGTCCCATCAGCATTGAGTTTCCTCTCAAAGGCAATACCTTCTTTCCTAGGGTTCCTGTTGAGGATCTGCTTTTTAAGCACATCACAAAGAGCCTGATGCCCTTTGAGGCTTTTGTACATGCCTGTCATATACAATTCCTTCAGTCCTACATCATCAGTGATATTAGCAATGTCCTCAGATGAGGAATTAGTGATAGCAGCGATAGGTGAAGAATTTGTAACATTAGAAGCATTTGAACATCCGAGTGAAGAGTTAGCTGATACACGTTCAATGCACTTCAAACATGGAGGAATAAATTCTTCCTGAGTAGTGCTGATTTGTTGAGCAAGTAATGAATCACACTCCTTCTGAAGATCTTCATAACTCACCCTTAACTGCTCAAGATCTTGCTTTCTTTGAAGAAATTCATAAGAAAGCTTCTCATGATCAGATAAGAGTGTTATGATGACTCTGAAGATTGTCAAACTTGGACTGAAGGCTCTGAAGATTTTCAGTCAAAATTTTCGTGCAATCCATTTCTTACCCCAACATATCATCGCTTTTATCTAGCATGTTTTGAACTTTTTCAAGAGCCTTTTGCAGTTTCACAACAATCTTAGCAAGTTTAGAATTGCTAGGTTTTCATCAGATTCATCCTCACTTGATTCAGAGGAGGGATATTTGAGTACCTTTGAACCTTTTGCCATGAAGCAATAGGTGGGAGCTTAGTCATCATCGTCGTCGTCAGTAGTGTTGGGGAGGTCCTTTTCCTCAGAGTTGAAGATGGACTTGCTGATGAACGCAGTAGCGAGGGCTAGGCTCGCCACACCAGAGTATGAATCCTTGGATTCCTTCTCTTCCTCATTTTCCTCAGATCCAGCCTCAGAGTCCATTTCCTTGCCAATGAATGCCCGAGCCTTCTTGGAGCTTCTCTTCTTGTGAGATGAAGACCTTGAAGTTTTTGATGAAGTGGACTTTGAAGATTTCTTCTTCTTCTTCTTTGAATCATCAGAACTGTAGTCCTTGTACTTCTTCTTCTTTGATTCCTTTTCCCACTGAGGACAATCTTGAATGTAGTGACCGGGTTTCTTGCATTTGTGACAGAGTCTCTTCTTGTAATCACGGGATGAGGAATCTGATCTTAAGTCATCACTTCTTGAGGATTTTCCAAAACGACCATGTCTTGAGAACTTCTAGAATTTCCTCACCAGCATTTCTAGCTCCTGGCTCAGTTCTTCAGGATCACCAAGGCCGCTACCAGAATCTTCACCTTCAGATTCAGACACTGCCTTGGCCTTCAGAGCTCGTGATCTGCCATAGCTTGGTCCATAGAGATCTCTCTTCTTAGCAAGCTGGAACTCATGAGTGTTTAGCCTCTGGAGGATATCAGCGGGATCAAGTGACTTATACTCTCCATGTTCTTGTATCATCAATGCCAGAGTATCAAATGAGGAATCAAGCAATCTAAGCAATTTCTTCACCACCTCATGGTCGGTAATGTCAGTGGCACCAAGTGCTTGAAGCTTATTTCTGATGTCAGTGAGGTGATCGAAGGTTTGCTGAACATTTCATTGTCGAGTCTTTTGAAGCGGTTGAAGAGATCGCGAAGAACGTCAACTCGACAGTCACGCTGTGTTGAGACTCCTTCATTGACCTTGGACAACCTGTCCCAGATAAGCTTTGCTGTCTCCAAAGCACTCACTCTGCCATACTGCCCTTTGCTTTGATGGCCACATATGATGTTCTTCGCTTGAGAGTCGAGTTGCTTGAATCTCTTCACATCAGCAGCGTTGATGGTAGGAGTGACAGAGGGAATGCCATTTTCCACAACGTACCAGAGATCGTTGTCATTGCCTCAAGAATCATGCGCATCTTATTCTTCCAGTAGGGGTAGTCCGTCCCATCGAAGGTAGGACACCCAGTAGAAACCTTGATCATACCTGCGATAGACATAACTAAAACTCTAGGCGGTTAAACCAAAATCACACAGAACAAGGGAGTACCGTGCTCTGATACTAATTGAAAGTGCGTTAAGTCGACTAGAGGGGGGGGTGAATAGGCGATTTTTATGAATTCTTCACTGAGGAATTTCAGGGTGAGGAAATTTCTAAGATAAGAACAACTTGCAGCGGAATAAGTACTCAGATGCAAACATAACACACCATAAGCATGGTCATCATGCTGAAATGAAAACAAGCACAGAGCACAGAAAGCGTAAGCACATGATAAACAGAATGAAGACAAACAGACTAAAGAAGTTAAACTGAGGAAATTGAGAAAATCTTCCAGTCAAAGTCCTGAAACAGATATGAACAAGCACATAACACAATACTGAGGAAATGGAAGAGTTGAGGAGATAGAACCAGTTAGCTCGGTAAAGACAATGACTTGGTAGACCAGTTCCAACTGCTGTGATAGTTGAACATCTGGTTAGGGAGGCTAGGTATTCAAACCTGAGGACACACAGTCCCCGTCACCCAGTCCTGAACACATAGTCCTCACCGTATTCCCCTTGAGCTAAGGTCACACAGACCTCTCCCAATCACTCGTGGTAAGTCTTCAGCTGACTTCCACACCTTCTCGGTCACTTGGTGATCCACAATTTCCTCTTGGATGCTCTAGACCATGACGCCTAACCGTTTGGAAGATGCACAATCTTCAAAGGTAACAAGCGTCGGATCCATGCAGGATCAATCTCTTCACTGATGCTCAGCCACTTTGGGTTTGTAGGTGTTTGGGTTTTCCTCACTTGATGATTTTCGCTCAAAGTCCTCGAAGGATGGGATGCTCTCAAATGAAAAGTGTCAGTTTCTCTCGGAGCAGCCAACCAGCTAGTTGTTGTAGGGGGCGGCTATTTATAGCCTAGGGAGCAGCCCAACATGATAAGACATAAATGCCCTTCAATGATATGACCGTTAGGTGGGAAGATATTTTGGGACAGCTGGCGCATAGCACAACAACGGTCAGAAATTTGACTATCAAATTCCTCAGGGCTATCATGTTCCTCACTTGTAGGCAATCCACACTGGCGAATTCCTAACTCCTCAGCCAAAACAAGTTCCTCAGAGACCAGAAGAACATTGTCTCTATCACTAAAGAAATTGACTGAACTGCATGAGATTTCCAATGGCTTCACTTGAAGGGATTGGTAGGTGTAGGATTTTGAGTTGATCATCACTTGGAAACTTTTCCTTAGTATTTCCTCGACCCCCTTTAACAGTACGGTGTTTCCTATGAATGAAGAAATAGAAAAAAGAAACTACGAAAACAAAAGTCTTCACGCTTCATGTTCCTCGAATGAATACCAAGTCTTCATGGTCACACCAATTTCTTCACTTTCAAAGTCTTCAGAAAGTCTTCAGAAATCCAAAGTCTTCAATCGAAGAACTTAATTTTTAGGGGTCGACTTTCTCTGTAAATATCAAACTCCTCATAGACTTATAGACCTGTGTACACTCACAAACGCACCAGTCCCTTAACCTATAAGTCTTCAATACACCAAAATCACTAAGGGGCACTAGATGCACTTACAAGAAGGAGAACAGAACTCGGCTGTTTCTCACTCGTGCAACAGAATTCATAGCAGATATGTGGTTGCAGACACAGTTCAGCCGACACATAGCCCGAGATCGCCTCCGCGGCGTGAAGATCGTGGTTACCGCCAAGACCAGTACCTTGGTCGAGGCCACGGGTAGTTTGATCCTCGATATCCCTATGATGACCACCGTCGAGTGCCTACGCCCCCTCCGAGGGGTGGATCATACGCGCCCCGGCGATATGACAACAGACACCGGTATGGTGACGAGCGAAGAGCCCAGTCGACCCAAGAGAGCCTGGGTTCGATGCGAGGTCACTCCTCGTACATGGATTGGTTGACAGAGGCAGGGCTAACAAAGAAGGGCTGGACAGAGATCGACCGACTGGAAGCAGGGCGTTTGTCTCCGGGCCCGAGTGTTTCAGCAGAGCCATCTGAGCAGCTGAGATCCCGCCCAACTTCAGATTGGCTACGGGCGTGAGCAATTTCACTTGTAAGTCGAAGCCAGACACGTGGCTGGAAGATTACCGAGTGGCAGTGCAGATTGGTGGAGGCAACGATGATGTAGCCATGAAGCACCTCCCCTTGATGCTTGAAGGCTCGTGCAGAGCTTGGTTGAACCATTTGGCCCCTGGAAGTATTTTTTGTTGGGAAGATTTAACCCGAGTGTTTATCAATACATTCGAGGGCACTGAAAGTGCGTTAAGTCGACAAAAGGGGGGTGAATAGGCGATTTTTATGAATTCTTCACTAAGGAATTTCAGGGTGAGGAAATTCCTAAGAGAAGAACTACTTGCAGCGGAATAAGTACTCAGATGCAAACATAACAGACCATAAGCATGGTCATCATGATGAAATGAAAACAAGTACAGAGCACAGAAAGCGTAAACACAGGATAAACAAAATGAAGACAAACAGACTGAAGAAATTGAACTGAGGAAATTGAGAAAATCTCCAGTCAAAGTCTTCAAATAGATATGAAAAAGCACACAACACATTAATGAGGAAATGGAAGAGTTGAGGAGATAAGAACCAGTTAGCTTGGTGAATACAATGATTTGGTAGACCAGTTCCAGCTACTGTGACAGTTGTACGTCTGGTTAGGGTGTCTAGCTATTCAAACCTGAGGACACACAGTCCTGGACACCCAGTCCTGAACACACAGTCCAGGACACTTAGTCCTCACCGTATTTACCTTGTGCTAAGGTGACACAGACCTCGCCCAATCACTTGTGGTAAATCTTCAGGTGACTTCCACACCTTCACAAACTCGGTCACTCGGTGATCCACAATTTCCTCTTGGATGCTCTAGACCATGATGCCTAACCGTCTGGAAGATGCACAGTCTTCAAAGGTAACAAGCATCGGATCCACACAGGATCAATCTCTTGAGTGATGCTCAATCACTTTGGGTTGTAGGTGTTTGGGTTTTCCTCACTTGATGATTTTCGCTCAAAGTCCTTGGAGGATGGGATGCTCTCAAATGACAAGTGTCAGTTTCTTTCGGAGCAGCCAACAAGCTAGTGGTTGTAGGGGGCGGCTATTTATAGCCTAGGGAGCAGCTCGACATGATAAGACATAAATGCCCTTCAATGATATGATCATTAGGTGGGAAGATATTTTGGGACAGCTGGCGTGTAGCACAACAACAGCCAGAAATTTGACTATCAAATTCCTCAGGGCTATCATGTTCCTCACTTGTAGACAATCCGCACTGGCGAATTCCTAACTCCTCAGTCAGAACAAATTCCCCAAAGACCAGAAGAACTTCGTCTCTGTCACTGAAGAAATTGACTAAACTACATGAGATTTCCAATGGCTTCACTCGAAGGGATTGGTAGGTGTAGGATTTTGAGTTGAGCATCACCTGGAAACTTTTCCTTAGTATTTCCTCGACCCCCTTTAACAGTACGGTGTTTCCTATGACTCAAGAAAGAGAAAAAAGAAACTATGAAAACAAAAGTCTTCACGCTTCATGTTCCTAGAATGAATACCAAGTCTTCACGGTCACACCAATTACTTTCAAAGTCTCCAGAAAGTCTTCAGAAATCCAAAGTCTTCAATCGAAGAACTTCATTTTTAGGGGTTGACTTTCTCTATAAATATCAAACTCCTCATAGACTTATAGACCTGTGGACACTCACAAATGCATCAGTCCCTTAACCTATAAGTCTTCAATACACCAAAATCACTAAGGGGCACTAGATGGACTTACAAGCAGGAGAAGAGAACTCGGCTGGTTCTCGATCGTGCAACATAATTCATAGTAGATCTGTGGTTGCAGACACAGTTCAGTCGGCACATAGCCCGAGATCGCCTCCGTGACGTGAAGGCCGTGGTTACGCTAAGACCAGTACCTTGGCCGAGGCCACGGGTAGTTTGATCCTCGATATCCCCGTGATGACCACCGTCGAGTGCCTACGCCCCCTCTGAGGGGTGGGCCGTACCCGCCCCGGCGATATGACGACAGTCGCCCGTATGGTGACGAGCGGAGAGCCCAGTTGACTCAAGAGAGCCTGGGTTCGATGCGAGGTCACTCCTCGTACAGGGTTTGGTTGACAGAGGCAGGGTTAACAAAGAAGGGCTGGACACAGATCGACCGACTGGAAGCAGGGAATTTGTCTCTGGGCCCGAGTGTTTCAGCAGAGCCATCCGAGCAGCTGAGATCCCGCCCAACTTCAGATTGGCTATGGGCTTGAGCAGTTTCACTGGTGAGTCGAAGCCAGACACGTGGCTGGAAGATTACCGAGTGGCAGTGCAGATTTGTGGAGGCAATGATGAAATAGCCATGAAGCACCTCCCCTTGATACTTGAACGCTCGTCCAGAGCTTGGTTGAACCATTTGGCCCCTGGAAGTATTTTCTGTTGGGAAGATTTAGCCCGAGTGTTTATCAAGACATTCGAGGGCACTGAAAGTGCGTTAAGTCGACTAGAGGGGGGGGGGATGAATAGGCGATTTTTATGAATTCTTCACTGAGGAATTTCAGGGTGAGGAAATTCCTAAGAGAAGAACTACTTGCAACGGAATAAGTACTCAGATGCAAACATAACAGACCATAAGCATGGTCATCATGATGAAATGAAAACAAGCACAAAGCACAGAAAGCGTAAACACAGGATAAACAGAATGAAGACAAACAGACTGAAGAAATTGAACTGAGGAAATTGAGAAAATCTTTAGTCAAAGTCTTCAGACAGATATGAACAAGCACACAACACAGTAATGAGGAAATGGAAGAGTTGAGGAGAAAGAACCAGTTAGCTCGGTGAAGACAATGATTTGGTAGACCAGTTCCAACTACTGTGACAGTTGTACGTCTGGTTAGGGCCGCTAGGTATTCAAACGTGAGGACACACAGTCCCGGACACCCAGTCCTGAACACACAGTCCAAGACACTTAGTCCTCACCGTATTCCCCTTGAGCTAAGGTCACACAGACCTCGCCCAATCACTCGTGGTAAGTCCTCAGTTGACTTCCACACCTTCACAAATTCGTTCACTCGGTGATCCACAATTTCCTCTTGGATGCTCTAGACCATGACGCCTAACCTTCTGGAAGATGCACAATCTTCAAAGGTAACAAGCGTCAGATGCGCGCAAGATCAATCTCTTCAGTGATGCTCAATCACTTTGGGTTTGTAGGTGTTTGAGTTTTCCTCACTTGATGATTTTCGCTCAATGTCCTCGGAGGATGGGATGCTCTGAAATGAGAAGTTTCAATTTCTCTCGGAGCAGCCAACTAGCTAGTGGTTGTAGGGGGCGGCTATTTATAGCCTAGGGAGCAGCTCGACATGATAAGACATAAATGCCCTTCAATTATATGACCATTAGGTGGGAAGATATTTTGGGACAGCTGGCGCGTAGCACAGCAACGGTCAGAAATTTGACTATCAAATTCCGCAGGGCTATCATGTTCCTCACTTGTAGACAATCCGCACTGGCGAATTCCTAACTCCTTAGTCAGAACAAATTCCTCAGAGACCAGGAGAACTTCGTCTCTATCACTGAAGAAATTGACTGAACTGCATGAGATTTCCAATGGCTTCACTTGAAGGGATTGGTAGGTGTAGGATTTTGAGTTGATCATCACTTGGAAACTTTTCCTTAGTATTTCCTCGACCCCCTTTAACAGTACGGTGTTTCCTATGAATGAAGAAATAGAAAAAAGAAACTACGAAAACAAAAGTCTTCACGCTTCATGTTCCTCGAATGAATACCAAGTCTTCATGGTCACACCAATTTCTTCACTTTCAAAGTCTTCAGAAAGTCTTTAGAAATCCAAAGTCTTCAACCGAAGAACTTCATTTTTAGGGGTCGACTTTCTCTGTAAATATCAAACTCCTCATAGACTTATAGACCTATGTACACTCACAAACACATCAGTCCCTTAACCTATAAGTCTTCAATACACCAAAATCACTAAGGGGCACTAGATGCACTTACAGGCACCTAGAAGCGACCTGCTGGGCTGACTGAATTTTAGCACAACGTTCAGAAGCTGAATGATACTTTGAGAGATTTCATCCAAAGATGGACTACCCTTCACCATGTGGTGGAAAATGTGTCAGAACACCAGACAGTTTGCGCCTTCAAGGAGCGCGTCCGATACAGAGAGCTCATCCTGAAGTTCAGTCATTCCGGAGACATGTCTCTGAGCCGAATGATGGAAATAGCCACTCAGTATGCAAATGGCAAAGAGGAAGACTGACTCCGCAATGGCAAGGGAAACCAGTTAACCAAGACACCGGAGGTGGAAACTCCAGTCAGAAGCAAAAGCGTAAAGCTGAGCCTATTGGTCCTGCTAAAGCTGCAGTCCTGAATGCACAAGGGAAGTTTAAGGGAAAGCCTAAAGGGCAGTGGATGCCCAAGAAGGTGAAAGATCAGTCGGGCCAGGACATCCTAGATTTGCCATGTTATATTCACACGAAGAAAGATGAAGAAGGTAACTTGATTCAGCCCAAGCATACCACTCGACAATGCCGACTCCTGATTCAACAATTCCGAGAGGGTCAACCCAGTGCGAAAGAATCTGATATGGATGAGGAGAAAGAAGAATATGATGGTTACCCTAAGGTCAATGCTACCTTGGTGATTTTTGCTGATGTCGAGAGCAAAAGTCGATTGAAAGTCATTAACAGAAAAGTGAACATGGTTGCTCCGGCAACTACAACATACTTGAAGTGGTCAAAGACTCCCATTACATTCGACCAGTCAGATCACCCAGCGCACATTGCTACCCCTGGGTGGCAAGCGTTGGTGGTTGACCCAGTCATTGGGGGCACCTGACTGATTAAAGTTCTTATGGATGGTGGTAGTGGTCTGAACATTCTGTATGTTGAGACCCTCCAAGGGATGGCATTTCGATGTCCAAACTCAGTGAGAGCAACATGCAGTTCCACGGTGTCATCCCAGGGAAGAAAGCAAAGTCACTCAGGCAGATTGCTCTTGATGTGGTTTTCAGTGATTCCAAGAATTTCCGCAAGGAGAAATTGACGTTTGAGGTGGTTGATATTCACAGTGCTTATCATGCTATTCTAGGCAGGCCCGCATATGCTCGTTTCATGGACCGACCATGTTACGTCTATCTCAAGTTGAAGATGCCTGGACCCAAAGGTGTGATCACATTCACGGGAAATAGGCAGAGAGAAGAGGAGTGCCTTAAAAAGGCTCCAAAAATGCTGATGAGCAAATGGAAGCAGTAGAGATGGAAGAATACAAGAAAAATGCCGATCCGAGTGATTTGTTGCGAGCTTAGAAGCCTGCTTCTGAGTCCGCGTTTCAGTCGGCCGGCGAGACGAAGCTAGTCCACATTCACCTAGAAGACCCCGCTGCTGCTCCGACCCACATCTCAATGACACTCGACAGCAAATAGGAAGCCGCGCTCATCCAGTTCCTCCGTGAGAACTGGGACATCTTTGCATGGAAACCATCAGACATGCCAGGTGTACCCAGGGGGCTGGCTGAGCACCGTTTGTGTGTTGAACCAAAAGAAAAACCTGTCAAAGAGCATCTCTAGTGATCTGCCATAGAAAAAAAGGAAGGCGATTGGTGAGGAAGTGGCTCGGCTCCTCGCAGCTGAGTTCATCCGTGAGATATACCACCCCAAGTGGCTCGCCAACATCGTCATGGTACCTAAGAAAGCCGATTCACTTTGTATGTGTATAGATTTCAAGCATATCAATCGGGCCTGTCCGAAATTCCATTTCCCTCTCCCCCGCATTGATGAGATTGCCGACTCAACTGCGGGGTGTGAGCGTTTGTCTTTTTTGGATGCATATTTCAGGTATCATCTGATCCGTCTGTATGGACCCGATGAAATAAACACGGCCTTCATCACCCCATTCGGGTGTTTTTTGCTATGTCACCATGCCTTTTGGTCTCAAGAATGCTAGCGCCACTGAGGGAGTCCTGGATTAGGGGGTGTTTGGGTAGCCGGACTATACCTTCAGCCGGACTCCTGGACTATGAAGATACAAGATTGAAGACTTCGTCCCGTGTCCGGATGGGACTTTCCTTGGCGTGGAAGGCAAGCTTGGCGATGCGGATATTCCAGATCTCCTACCATTGTAACCGACTCTGTGTAACCCTAACCCTATCCGGTGTCTATATAAACCGGATGGTTGTAGTCCGTAGGCAATCAACTCCATACACAACAATCATACCATAGGCTAGCTTCTAAGGTTTAGCCTCCTTGATCTCGTGGTAGATCTACTCTTGTACTACCCATATCATCAATATTAATCAAGCAGGAGTAGGGTATTACCTCCATCGAGAGGGCCCGAACCTGGGTAAAACAAAGTGTCCCCAGCCTCCTGTTACCATCCGGCCTAGACACACAGTTCGGGACCCCCTACCCGAGATTCGCCGGTTTTGACACCGACATTGGTGCTTTCATTGAGAGTTCCTCTGTGTCGTCTCTTTTAGGCCCGATGGCTCCTTCGATCATCAACAATGATGTAGTCCAGGGTTAGACTTTTCTCCCCGGACAGATCTTCGTCTTCAGTGGCTTCGCACTGCGGGCCAATTCGCTTGGCCACCTCGAGCAGATCGAAAGCTACGCCCCTGGCCATCAGGTCAGGTTTGGAAGCCTAAACTACACGACTGACATCCGCGGGGACTTGATCTTCGACGGATTCGAGCCACAGCCAAGCGCGCCGCACTGTCTCGATGGGCATGATATAACTCTGCCACCGAACAGCGCCTTGGAGGCCGCACACGCATCGGTTTCGACCATTGATTCGGAGCCTACTGCGCCGATCGAGGATCAGCGGTTAGACGCTGCCTCAGGGGCTGCGATCTCAGAGGCGATTGAGCCGAACTCCAGCCCCGCACTCCGCATGGCCCATGACTCTGAGGAGCCGGATTCCTCTCCGAGCTCCGAGCCCCCCACGCCCCTACCGATCGAATCCGATTGGGCGCCGATCATGGAGTTCACCGCCGTGGACATCTTTCAGCACTCGCCCTTCGGCGACATCCTGAATTCTCTAAAGTCTCTCTCTTTATCAGGAGAGCCCTGGCCAAACTGCGGTCAGCAAGGATGGGATACGGACGATGAAGAAATTCAAAGCCCACCCACCACCCACTTGGTAGCCACTGTCGACAATTTAAACAACGTGCTCAACTTCGACTCCGGAGACATCGACAGCATGGATGACGATGCAGGAGATACCGACGAACCAACGCCCATAGGGCATTGGACAGCCACCTCATCTTACGATGTGTACATGGTGGATACCCCTAAAGGAAGCGGTAACGAGGAAAAAGGGGATGGGACGGGAGATCGACCCCCCGAAAAGCAATCAAAGCGCCGGCGTAAACGCCGACCCAAGCCCCGCCTCGACAAAAACCCAGCCATAGAGTAGGACAAGTAGGACTTAGAGCAACCATCTGAACAGGGCAACACGGATAGAGAAACCGAACATCCCTCCCCCGGCGAAAACGGCATCCCGGACGACCTCATGCCGAATAAACCTATGGAGCAGAAGAATCTCCACGAGAGGCTCGTTGCAACCGCACGCAGCCTAAAGAAGCAGAAGCGGAAGCTAAAAACAGCGGAAGACGCACTCCGGATTAGATGGAGCAAAGTAATCAATACCACAGATGAGTACGGCGATAGTCGCCGCACTAAAAGCTATCCAAAAGAAACCTACTGCCTGAATTCGACGAAGAGGCCCTAGAGCCCTCGCATTCCAAAAACGAAAAAGCCACACGGTCAGATAGACGACCCCATAAAGCGGCAAGCGGCGCCGCACCTAGATCGGCATGCGACCCATTTAAGGATCCGCATCATGGCCCAGTCAGGTCCATTTATGGGCCAAGAAAGCAAGCTCTCGTAAGCAGCGCTATGAAGCCATCATCAGAATCCGGCATACCCAAATACAGGGGCGCCGCACACCCCCTATGTTTTACCGATGAGGTCCTGGACCATGAATTCCCAGAGGGATTCAAACCCGTAAACATAGAGGCACATGATGGAACAACAGACCCTGGAGTCTGGATCGAGGACTATATCCTCCACATACACATGGCTAGAGGAGATGATCTCCACGCCATAAAATATCTACCCTCAAGCTTAAAGGGCCAGCCCGGCATTGGCTTAAAAGCCTTCCCGAAAACACAATTGGAAGCTGGGAAGAGCTCAAGGATGCTTTCCGAGCAAACTTTCAAGGGACCTATGTCCGCCCTCCGGATGCAGACGATCTTAGTCACATAACTCAACAACCCGGAGAATCAGCTCGGCAGTTCTGGAATAAATTCCTCACTAAAAAGAATCAGATAGTCGACTGTTCGGACGCCGAAGCCTTAGCAGCTTTCAGGCATAATGTCCGAGACGAATGGCTCGCCAGACACCTCGGCCAAGAAAAGCCAAGAACAATGGCCGCACTAACAAGCCTCATGATCCGCTTTTGTGCAGGGGAGGACAGCTAGTTGGCAAGGTGCAGCCCCAGCGACCCAAGTACATTCGAAACTAGGGATGGAAACGGAAAACCGCGATGCAACAAGGACCGTCGCTGGACTAAAAACAAAAGTCCGAAGAGCACGACAGTCAATGCCGGATTCAAAGGCTCACGGCAAAATAAGGAAAAATCGCCCCCAGGATAACAGGGACGATCCATCCAACCTAAATAAAATCCTGGACAGGATATGTCAGATACACAGTACTCCCGGGAAGCCTGCTAACCATACCCACAGAGACTGTTGGGTTTTCAAACAATCCGGCAGACTCAATGCTGAACACAAGGGGCTCGACACACCAAGCGAAGACGAGGACGAACCCCAAAAGCAGAGTACCAGGAAACAAAAGAACTTCCCACAAGAAGTAAAAACAGTGAACTCACTTCACATAACAAAACATGCGGCGCCCGTAAAGGTACGCACCACACGGCCTAAAGGGTCCTGCCACTGGTTGTCAAAACCGATCATCTTCGATCAGCTAGATTATTCTAGGAATATCAAGAATGTAGGCTAGACTGCCTTGATACTCGATCCAATAATTGGCGGACTCAAGTTTTCAAATGTCCTTATGGACGGCGGCAGTGGACTAAACCTGATATATCAGGATACAATCCATCACATGGGGATAAACCCAGCAAGAATCCGTCGCACCAAAACCTCCTTTCAAGGGGTAATACCTGGTCCGGACACCCATTGTACGGGTTTTCTCCGGGTCACAGTCACATTCGGCTCTGCCGATAACCTCCGCCGCGAAAAGCTGACCTTCCACATCGTCCCGTTCTCAAGTCGCTATCAAGCACTACTGGGACGCGAAGCTTTCGCTCGCTTTAACGCAATACCGCATTATGCATCTCTTACGCTTAAGATGCCCGGTCCACGAGGCATCATCTCTTTGAAGGGGAAGCACTAAAGTGCGCCTCCCCAAGCGGAGGACTGTGCGGCCGCTTTGACAGCCCCACAGCAAAATGGCCTCACCGGCCAAAAAACATCAAAATAGGTTATTTAAGACCACGAACGCGGATAGACAAGTTCGGTGCAAAATCATCATTGATGCAGGCCTAGAAGCCATATAACCCCGCACTAGGGGCTCCATGCATATACAATAAGAGACAATAAAGCTCAAACTTATATATCTTACTTTGTACTTTGCTTATTTTAAACTTTTTCGGCACGACCCGTTTTCAACTCAGTTCCTCTCTTTTACAGATGAACGTCGTGCGGCGCCCGTCCAGGATACGGCACAACGGAGACACAGGCGCAGATGTGCAGTAGGGACCCGTCCTAAAGGATTCTTTTTAGATTAAGACCCTGCGTAAACCTTTTTTACTATCTCTTGTTGCTACACACCCCCTGGTTTTTCCTTTCTAACATAACCAAGGAGGAGGCTGGCGTCTTGGCATATGGCCATGTCAGAATTTTCGCACGTACCTGGACACTAGGGGCTTTTTTAAATAAAGAGTGTTGATTGGCCCGCACTCATAAAGACCGAACACCTTAGGGAGTGTTCGGCGTCGTGAGTTTTGGCATTATATGCATCAGCTCCGAATCATGTCTTTGGTCAAATGTTGGGTTGCCCGGCTCCTGAGTTAGGCTACCTTACATTCCGCTCTATCGGCTAAGGTAGCACCAGGAGAACTACTGCAATTGTGCCCCCGGTTCGGCCAAGGCGAGCACCTCAATAGAGAAAGCCGAAAACTGACTGTCATGATGTAGCGTGAGACTGGTTAGCCACTCGATGACCGATCGGAATCTATCGGATTCCTCCGCTTTAACGAAGGGCCGCTTCCCGGTCAGGCACATACGCGCCCCGAATTCGGACGAGCGCAGTTGCCACCAAGGAGCTACCTAAATAGTCTCATTTTCAAACTCCTATGGCTAAGTGAAAGTGTTAAAGCATTATAGTCCAGTTGCCTGGCCCGCTGCGCTATCACCTCCTTTGTAGGACCAAGACGTTGGGTTAAGTGTGAAAATGCGTCTTCTGTGAGCACCCCCGCACTATGTGCGTGGGGGCTGAAGCCAACGACTGCCATCTTTCAGATTCTATATACATATATATATATATATCTTAAAACGGCCGCATAGAAGGTGTTAATAATACTTGGAGGCACAAGTATAAAAAAGGCCACTACAATTTATCAAAATATTACTTTATAATTACATACGCTATCATAACATAGCATCTTTCGGGCACTGCGTCTCTATTACACGAGCGCCTTCAAGAACTTCCTGAAAATAGTGCTCGGAGGGTACTCGGCTTTTGTCCGAATCTCGGGACGCAACAACGGTGGTCTCCATCTCTGCCCAGTATGTCTTAACACGGGCAAGAGCCATCCGTGCGCCCTCTATGCATGCTGACCTCTTCATTGCATTTATACGCGGCACCGCGTCAAGGAATTGCTGCACCAAGCTGAAATAACTCTTCAGCTCCGATCTCCCAGGCCACAGATGACCCATGACGTACTTCATGGCGAGTCCGGACAATCTATTCAGTTCGGCCCATTGGGCCAGGCGATCGTCCACTGCCAGTGGACTCTCCGGATTGTGGAACTGTGACCAGAAAAGCTTTTCCACTTCGCGATCTTCTAGATCTCGAAAGTGTTCGGTCGCATCAGCAGCACTTGCTGCCAAATCCAGCTAGGTGTCCTCCACACTCCACATCCGGTCCAACGGAGCAAACTTCGGATCACAAAACTTCCTCCGCAGCATAAAGGGCTTTCCAGCCGCAATCTGTTCGGCCTGACGCAGCTCCTCTTTCGCAGCTCTCATCGCAGAGCGAGCGTCCTTGGCATCGGCAACGGCCTTCTCTAAGTCCGTCTGTCTTGCCCGGTCTTCTTCCTCAAGAAGTTTGCAACGGTCTGCAGCGCTCTTTAACTTCTCAGCCATCTCGGCTATCTCTTCTTTGCTTCGGCAGTGAGCAGCCTGTTCGACTCTCAGCTCTTCAAGGGCCTTCTTGGCAGTGGCATCACTTTTTCTGGCTTGCTCCTTAGCTCGGGCAAGTTCCGCCCTAAGATTCTTCACGGCGGCCGTACCATCTGCGTCAAGCACACACATTGTAAGACACTAGCATGAAGCTCCTCTTACTGGATGCCGCCCGAAGAATTACATACCTTGAGCCTCATCAAGCCGCTTGTTAACAAGCGCGATGTCGGCACCTGCCACGTCCAGTTGCCGCTTTAGTTCGGCCACATCATCAGTTCGGCTTGATTCCGGACACCTCGCCACCTATATTCAAAGGCGGCATCTTAGACCTGGGATTATGATCCTCTGCGTGCCCTCATTTCTTAACAACGCGCAGAGTCTCAGGGGCTACTATCTACACAGGGCGCATCTTACTTATGCACAACTGACAAAAGTGTACATTATCTAACGTACCTCAAAACCCGTCAGTAAACTTTTGACGGCCTCATGCAATCCGCTTTCTGTGGATGAAATCCTTTCAATCACCGTGCCCATCAATGCACAGTGCTCCTCTGAGATAGAAGCTCGCCCCAGCAGAACCTTCAGCTCCTCCAGCCGAGCACCAGACGGTGCCGGACTTGTCCTACGGCCTCTTTCGAAGGCCGGACGTGGAGAACCTTGGGGGACCACATAGCTATCTTCCGCCCCTGCCAGATTCGGAGAAACCCTCCGTGACGACACCTCAGGGTCGCCCGCCTCGCTAGGCCGTACGGCAGGGGCAGGCGTCCCACTCTCCATCATCTCCGGAAGAAGATCCCCCGAAGATGAGCTTTGCTGAGAAGGGCCGAGGTCTGAGCTACAAGGTAAAATTTCGGTTAATCTTCTCAGATATAAATCAAGGATTTCTCTCATCCCTCAAAAGGAAAATCTTTTCTCCACTTACGGCTCGCTGGAGGGCTGATCCCCTTGAGGGCGTAGTCCGGCCGAGGAACTCCCCAGCGCCGGACCCTCTGATGAGGATTTTCTCCCCCGTTTCGAGGCCATGGTTTCCGGATAGTCAGAGGCGGCTCTCTTCTTCCCCTTAGGAGA